>NC_133652.1:176942023-177137882 GCF_009905375.1 Apium graveolens
ATGCTTGTTAAAAGTCTAAGCAAAGAAGAGTATCTTTCAAAAGCAAAACAAAATTCTCTATTACTGAGCCATATCATATTTTACACTTGGATCTCTTAGGACCAGTAAACATAATGTCCATCAACAAGAAAAGGTACACACTTGTAATTGTTGATGATTTCACTAGATACACTTGGGTTTATTTTCTACACAGGAAGGATGAAAATACAGAAATTCTTTTGGATCATGTAAGGCAAATTAAGAATGGATCCACCCACAAAGTGAAAATTCTGAGAAGTGATAATGGCACTGAGTTCAAGAACTCAAAAATGGAGGAAGTCTGCAAGTACAAAGGCATACTGTAATATCCGGGATATATCGTGTAATTATTTTTGATATTAAATAATTATTATGTGTGCTCAGTATCTATTCTGTGAGTTAATTGTTAAGTGTTATATGTACTTGAATATTCAAAAATAATATTAATTGAGTATTTTAATTTTAATATGTCCAAAATAAAATATAGATAATTGTCATATCTTCCTGATTATTTTTATGTTGATTTATGGATTTATAAGAATCATATGAAATTTCTAAAATCTTTTTCCGGGTAATTAAAACCTATTTTATAAAAACAGGAACCAACCGACGTCAACCGTTGTTACGTTTTTGGAACCCGAAACTCTTCCGAGAACTCCTTCCTAACCTAATTGTAATATTCCGAGCATATTCCATGTTTTGACTTTTTCGACCCGGCTTACGGTTTGTCCTGCGCGGGTCCCGGCGCAACATTTTCGATACAATATTCGTTTCGGTAAATCAATAAAACCCGTCTTTTCGATAAACGGGAGCTTTTTATTAAACTATCCCAATTATCACTTCGTAATACGTGTAACCAGGCGCTGAGACCAAGACCGCAGTACAAAACGAAGGCGTTACCGATCTCTGTTTTCAAAGCTTGAGTAACCAAAACGAAGGATTTGAGGTGTTCTATCAGATTCTGAGCTTTGTTTCACTGCAGAAATCAAGGTTATTTTTCTAAAAAATTATTTATTTTCGAATTTATTTTATTAAAAATATGAATTTTTGTTCGGATGATTGTTTGTATGATTTGATGATTGCATGTTGTAGAGCTTGTTTTCCTGATGATTTTCATATGTCATACGTCTGATTTGGAGTTCAATAACATGTTCAAATTTGAGTTTAATTTTCGAATTTCAAAATTAGGGTTTATAACCCGTATGAATGTTCTTAATTGAAATTTGGGGGTTTCTTATTCTGTGATAGATTGATGTTGTGTTATAGTGGGTTGTGTTCTCTGTGAAATTTGCAATCTAGTCGTATAAGTTTCATGAACCAACGAGGTCTGTAGAGAAGGGAGTTGTGTTTTGAAGTTTTCCGATGTTCGCCGGAAACTGGAAAATTTCACGGCCAAATTCCGGCCAACTCAGGGATTGTTAGGTTGTTTTGATTGCATGGTTGTGTTCCTGGTAACCTGTAGATGTGATCTGGAGCTTGTGGCAAGGTGAGGAGGCCGGAATCGTGTTCTCCGGCCACCCCTGTATTTTCCGGCGACGAGATGTAAAATTTACAGTTTGGTCCCTGAACTTTTGGGGACGATACAGTTAGGTCCCTGAAGTTTCCAGACTTTGCAAAAATTGGATTCCTGTTTTAAAAATGTTTAAAAATCATATTTCCTAATTATTTTTATTATAAAAATTCGTTTTTAATTTCTGAAAATTCTAAAAATTATTATTTTAATTCCGAAAATTATTTTTAATTCACCAATAAATCTGAATTAATTAGTTAATTAATTTCAGTTAATTTTTAATTGATTAATTAGTCAATTAATTCGAAAATTAATTGATTAATTGATTTAATTAATTATTAATTGATTTTTAATTAATTATTTAATTAGATTTAATTATTTAAAAATGATTTAAAAATTTTGAAAAATAGTTTCGAGCTTTAAAATATTATTCTAAATTATTTTCAAGGCTCAATAATTATTCTAAAATTGTTTCGGAGCCAGAATTGGCCAACCGAACCCTGTTTATTATTCCGAAATTGATCCAACGACCCGTTTTAATTCCGAAAAATGTTTTAAAACTTATTTTAAATACCCGAAAGCACATTTATGACCCGAGACTTCTTTATAAATGATATGTCATTGATTACGTGATGTATTATGTGTTATACGTGACCTGTTGTTTGACTATCGGTCTATATATTCGGTGTTTACTTCGTTATTGCATAGATTTCAATCCGTTAATCGGATTTGGGTAAAACGAAGGGTAGATAGAAGTATGTGTTGAATAGAATCTTGTGAGTTGATGATTGATAGATGCTTATGATATGTGAGCAGAAGAGGCAAGACGTAGAAAAGGGAAACAGGTAGTTGAGGAGTAAAACGGTTGTGATTGGAAGCGAGTGTAGTGTAGTAAGCTAATACCAGGCAAGTGTTCTGAACTTTCTCGAGATATTGTAATTCTTCATAGTCTTGTTGACATTGCAAGTGCTTTGAAGCACGAAAACCTAAATCCTGATTTCAGTTATTGTTCTTGAGCCATGAACCATATTCTTTCTAAGCCATTGATTATTGTATACCCAAACACGAACCACAAGTCTACGATACTACTCCACAAATACATACAAACTAGATACCAGACACTGAACTGGATCACTATATACTCAATCTATGGTATCTTATACTTTGAAAGACCAAATCCTTGACACCCTGAAACGTTGTTTCCTTTGTTATCCAATTCTTTCATTACCCAGCATTCAAGCTTTGAAAGTACCTGGTTGATCCTTACAAGGATTGAAACCCTTTCATTGTTAAATATTTATTGTTGTTAATGATTTCGGTTATTGTTTATTATTGCATATTCTGTTATTATGTTAGAATTGGATTGTTTTTATAAAATTGTGGACCAAATTCGTGGTCAGACCATATAATGGTCAAGTTAGGCCAATGTGTGCCTTGGATCCAGTAGTTAGAGCAATGCTGTGTGCCTTGCTCGGGGTTAGTGCGTGACTGATCAGCAGCCTAACCTTGGTTTTTAAATTAAAAGTATAATATCCAATTCTAAATCATAATCCATTTTTCACTTGATATCATAAACATATTCACCTGATGATCATTATTCTCAGTTTTGTCATTGTGACTTGCTGAGCTAGTTAGCTCACTCGTGCGATGTTGTTTATATTCTTTCCAGTTAAAAAGGAACCAGTTGGTAAAGAGAATCCCCAGTCCAGCGCGAGAGCTAGGGGTTCAGGTTGAGAAAGCTGAGCTAGTAGGCTTCTTTTGGAATAATTTAAGTTTGTAAAAGTTTGTATTAATGTTTAATACTCAGTTTGAGATTGAAATAGTTGGGATTTGAACGGTTTGTAATATATTAGTGTGTTTGACTTGTGTGCATACTTTAACCTGTTGCGGTCCGTGGTGGTTGGTAAGTAGGATCACTGCATATATTATTATTATCTTTATTATTGTTATAAGCAGGTTATAAATAAGGTGTATGTGTGGACCCCAAACTTCTGACCCGGGTTTGGAGGGCGCCACAGGTTTGGTATCAGAGCTACAGGTTAAAAGTCACTGACACAAGCCTAGGTTAATGGGAATGGGTAGAGGGTTAGGATTAGAAGTAAGGCATATGATGATAGAACGTTGAGAGGTTGAGTGTTATGGTATAACCGGTATCAGTATAGTTTGCATCGTGGTATGAGATTCTTATATTGCGATATGATTTCAGATAGCAGTGATGGCCGACTCTTTTATTCCCATATCAGCTGATCACTCAGAGCCTTCAGTTGGAGTGCCGTTTTCGGATCCACTTCCTGTTGTTCCCCCAGCATTGGCTATTCTACCTCCACCTGTGTTGCAGCCCGTACCACTACAGGCTATTCCACCTCCGGGTATGAGGCCACCTGTTAGAGGACCCCCACCAGCTGATTCAGATTCCACTAGGCATTCAGTTGCGAGTGCTCCATTCCAGTCTACATTGCCCCCAGTTCCTTATTACCGATATGAGGCTCTTCTATTGGAGCGTGATTCCTTGTTGGCTCAAATTAGAGAGTTACAGCATATCATTAGGACTACAGATGTTGATCGTGGTTTAAGGGAGCTTCGAGAGGAGATTTATGTGACACAGAGGGTTCTTGAGGCTAGGCCACATGGAGCTACACTACCTGGCAGAGGCCCTGATGCACTGCTGGGCTGGGCTACTGAGGTAATGGAGGACTTTGAGAGGCTGGCAGGACCAGAGTTTCCTTGGAGCTGAGTTAGAGATTTTGAGATGGAAATGCTGAGCAGTGTTGTTATGGTTATGTAGTATGGACAATAGTGTGTAGTGTGTATCAGTAGACATTTGAGTTGTATTTATAGACTAGCAATGCTGACTAGTGAGTAGGTTGTTGTACCCTTTTTGCTTTTACTTTCGAAGCATCTTTACGCTTGTATTACCTAAAACTTTTGATCTATATATCAGTACCTTTTCCTTTCCAACACTGTCATTTATTTTATTGCACCTGTTTTACCTTACCTTATTAATTGCACCAGTTATACCCTGTGATACCATGTACCCTGTTTTCCATAACTGTTTATATTCTGTAAAGAAGCATGCAATTTACTTAGTTACAACTGTTTTCAAAAAGAGAAATTCCTGTTTTATAAAACTTTTCTTTTATGCAAATATTTGATTCAAAAGCTAAATAAATTGATTGATTCTTTACAGAAAATGCCTCCCAAAAGAAATACCCGCACCAACACCCAGAATGAAGAAACCAACAACAATAATAACCAAGATGATACAAACCCGAATGTGAACCCATGACCTATGGACCCAGCAATAGCCCAGATTCTTCAAATCTTGGCCCAACAAACAGTTCACCTGGCACAACAACAACAAAGACAGACCAATCCCCAGGTAACCTTCAAAACTTTTCAGGCAATAAACCCACCAGAATTCAAGGGTTCCTTAGAGCCAATTGAAGCAAATGTTTGGTTAAAGGAAATAGAGAAGGCATTTGCCTTAGTGAAAGTAAAGGAAGAATAGAAGGTTGAGTTTGCAAGTTACTATTTGAAGAATGAGGCCACTTATTGGTGGGAAATGGTGAAGACATTGGAAAGCACAGATGTTATTAGTTGGGAAAGGTTCAAGGAATTGTTTTTAGAAAAGTATTTTCCTCAGTTTGTTCAGGATCAAATGGAGCTGAAGTTTTTAGAGTTAAAGCAAGGGAATATGTCGGTAACAGATTATGAGGGTAAATTTGAGGAATTGTCAAGGTATGTGCCATCGTATGTTGATACTGATAGGAAGAAAGCTAAAAGATTCCAGCAAGGTTTGAAACCATGGATCAGAGGGAAGGTAGCCATTTTTGAATTGGATACCTATGCAGGAGTGGTACAGAAGGCTATGATCGCAGAGACAGAGAGTGAGATGTTCCAGAAAGATAAGGAAAGCAAGAAAAGGAAAATTGAAGGAAGTGAGGGTCAGTCACAAGCAGGGAAGTTTCCAAATTTTAAGAAGGGCAAGTTTCAGCCAGGGAGAAATTTTAATTTCAGAAGACAAAATGCAGGAGACGGAGGCCAGGGCAACCGTCCAGCTAATGTGAATCAGCCGAATCCGTTGAGATTAACTTTTCCAGATTGTCAAGTTTATGGAAAGAAGCATGGAGGAGTTTGTAACAAGTTGAATATGGTATGTTTTAAATACAACTAAAAAGGGCACTATTCAAGGGAGTGCCGAAATCAGCCAGCAAATAAGGATCAGCCTATCCGGAATCTAGCAGTGAAAGTTCCAGTCATTGGATTTACATGCTTTAAATGTGGGAAGCCAGGACATATGGCCAGGGATTGCAAGACACCAGCCCCAGTTAGTAATGCATTGAAAATTATGGGATCTACCCCAACAGTGAATGAGACTCCGAGGGCTAGAGTTTTTGACATGTCGGTGAAGGATGCGATCCAGGATACAGATGTCGTGGCAGGTACGCTTAATATGAATTCTTTATGTGCCAAAGTGTTAATAGACTCGGGAGCAATTCGATCGCTTGTTTCACAAGATTTTGTTAGTAAATTAAACTGTCCAGTTGAGTGCTTAAATGAAATAATGACTGTGGAATTAGCAAATCAAGAACGTGTAACTGTGAACCAAGTTTGTGGAAATTGTGAGATTGAGATTTCTGGTAGTAAGTTTTGTGTAGATTTGATACCATTTAAGTTAGGAGAATTTGATGTGATATTAGGGATGGATTGGTTATCTAAGCATGATGCTCAGATAGATTGTCGAAATAAGAAAGTAATGGTGAAAACGCCAGACGAAAGAATAGTAACGTTCAAGGGACAGAAGCAGGTAAAGAAGTTCTTAACGATCATTCAAGCCAAGAAGTTACTACGGCAAGGATGCGAGCATTTCCTAGCATACGTGATTGACAAAAGTCAGGAGCCAGCAAAACTTGAAGATATCCCAGTAGTGAATGAATTTCCAGACGTATTTCCCGACGAATTGCCAGGACTTCCTCCAGATAGAGAAATTGAATTTGCGATCGACTTAGCACCTGGAACAGAACCAGTATCCAAGGCCCCGTACAGAATGGTGCCTGTTGAGATGAAAGAGCTAGCAAAGCAATTGCAGGAATTGTTAGAGAAAGGAGTAATCAGACCCAGCGTATCCCCGTGGGGAGCCCCGATATTATTTGTCAAGAAGAAAGATGGAAGCATGAGACTGTGTATCGACTATTGGGAGCTCAACAAGCTGACCATCAAGAACAAGTATCCGTTACCCATAATTGATGATCTGTTTGACCAATTGAAGGGAGCCAAGTACTTCTCTAAAATTGATTTAAGATCGGGATATCATCAACTAAAGATCAAGCCAGAAGATATACCAAAGACAGCTTTCAGAATAAGGTATGGGCATTATGAATTTCTAGTAATGTCTTTTGGATTGACCAACGCCCCAGCAGCGTTTATGGACCTGATGAACAGAATTTTTAAAGAGTATTTGGATAAGTTTGTTATTGTGTTTATAGACGATATTTTAATCTATTCCAAGACGGAAGAGGATCATGCGAAACATGTGAGAACGGCTTTGGAGATTTTAAGGAAAAAGAAGTTATATGCTAAATTCTCGAAGTGTGAGTTTTGGCTACAAGAAGTTCAGTTCTTAGGACACATAGTCAGTAACGAAGGGATCAAAGTGGACCCGACAAAGATCGAAGCAATTACGAATTGGGAGAGACCGAGAACACCCACTGAGGTAAGAAGTTTCTTGGGATTGGCAGGATATTATCGACGATTCGTTCAGAATTTCTCAAGGATTGCCACACCATTAACAAAGCTTACACGAAAGAATGAAAAGTTTATATGGAACGACAAGTGCGAAGAAAGTTTCCAGGAATTGAAGCGGAGATTAATCACGGCACCTGTTTTGTTACTTCCAGACGATCAAGGGAATTTCGTAATTTATAGCGATGCTTCTCATAAAGGATTAGGATGTGTTCTTATGCAGCACGACAAGGTGATTGCTTATGCGTCAAGGCAATTGAAACCACACGAACAAAAGTATCCTACTCATGACTTGGAGCTAGCAGCTATAGTTTTTGCTTTGAAGATTTGGAGACATTATTTGTATGGAGAAAAGTGCGAGATTTTCACGGATCACAAAAGCTTAAAGTACATATTCACACAAAAGGAACTTAATATGAGGCAAAGGAGATGGTTAGAGTTGATCAAAGACTATGATTGCTCGATTAATTATCATCCCGGTAAGGCGAACGTTGTAGCAGACGCGTTAAGTTGGAAAGAAAAGCTAAATGAGTTATCAGTACCTGAAGATATATATAAGGAATTTCAGAAATTGGAATTTGAAATTAAAGTTTACAAACCTGAGGAAGCGAAAATGTACAGTATGACTTTCCAGCCGGAGTTGTTGGAGAAAATAAAGAAATGTCAGGAAAATGTAATGGATCAAGATATAAATCGTTTGGTAGGTGAAGAATTATGCACGCAGAAGGATGATCAAGGCATTTTGAGATTTTCATCTAGAATTTGGATTCCACCGGTGACGGAGTTATAGAATGAAATTTTACAAGAAGCACATAGTTCAAGATATTCCATCCATCCAGGGAGTACCAAAATGTACAGAGATTTAAAGAAGAATTATTGGTGGCCAAATATGAAGAGGGAAATTGCGGAATGGGTTAGCAAATGCTATACTTGTCAGAAAGTTAAAGCAGAGCATCAGAGACCAAGCGGATTGCTACAGCCATTGGAAATTCCAGAGTGGAAATGGGAACATATTACCATGAATTTCATAGTCGGATTACCAAGAACAAGGGCTAATCATGATGCCATTTGGGTTATAGTGGATAGACTTACCAAGTCAGCTCATTTTCTGCCTATAAATGAAAGATTTTCGCTCGACAAGTTAGTCCATATATACTTGAATGAAATTGTAGTTCGTCATGGAGTTCCAGTGTCTATCGTATCTGATCGAGATCCAAGGTTTAATTCAAGATTCTGGAAGAGTTTTCAAGAATGTTTGGGAACAAGACTGAATATGAGTACAGCTTATCACCCCCAAACGGATGGCCAAAGTGAAAGAACAATCCAGACAATCGAGGATATGTTACGTGTTTGTGCGATTGATTTCAAAGGAAGTTGGGACGAACATTTACCTCTGGTAGAGTTTGGTTACAAGAACAGTTATCACGCCAGTATTGGAATGCCACCTTATGAAGCTCTTTATGGACGCAAATGTAGATCTCCAGTATATTGGGACGAAGTAGGAGAACGCAAAATACTCGGACCTGAATTGGTGCAACAGACAAAGGAAGTTGTTAAAATTATCCAGAAAAGATTAACAGCCGCTCAAGATCGTCAGAGGAAATATGCAGACCAGTCAAGGAAAGACATGGAATTTGAAGAAGGAAGCTTGATATTACTGAAAGTATCACCATGGAAAGGACTAACGAGGTTTGGAAAGAAAGGGAAGCTAAGCCCAAGATATGTCGGACCTTTTGAGATCCTAAAGCACGTTGGCAAAGTAGCTTACGAATTGACGTTACCTCCGCACAAGGAGCACATTCACAATGTTTTTCATGTAGCGATGCTCAAGAAATATAATCCAGACTCCAGGCATGTAATAGAATATGAGCCAATAGAACTTCAAGTAGATTTATCATATGTAGAGAGTCCGATAGAGATTCTAGAGGCAAGAGAGAAAGTATTGAGAAATAAAGTTGTAAAGTTAGTAAAAATATTGTGAGGAAACCCAAAGGTTGAAGAGTCAACCTGGGAGTTAAAAAGTGATATGAGAGAAAAGTACCCTCATTTGTTTTCTTAGGAGATTCTGAGGACAGAATCCTTTTAAGGGGGGAAGGATGTAATATCCGGGATATATCGTGTAATTATTTTTGATATTAAATAATTATTATGTGTGCTCATTATCTATTCTGTGAGTTAATTGTTAAGTGTTATCTGTACTTGAATATTCAAAAATAATATTAATTGAGTATTTTATTTTTTATATGTCCAAAATAAAATATAGATAATTGTCATATCTTCCTGATTATTTTTATGTTGATTTATGGATTTATAAGAATCATATGAAATTTCTAAAATCTTTTTCCGGGTAATTAAAATCTATTTTATAAAAACGGGAACCAACCGACGTCAACCGTTGTTACGTTTTTGGAACCCGAAACTCTTCCGAGAACTCCTTCCTAACCTAATTGTATATTTCGAGCATATTCCATGTTTCGACTTTTTCGATCCGGCTTACGGTTTGTCCTGCGCGGGTCCCGGCGCAACATTTTTGATATAATATTCGTTTCGGTAAATCAATAAAACCCGTATTTTTGATAAACGGGAGCTTTTTATTAAACTATCCCAATTATCACTTCGTAATACGTGTAACCAGGCGCTGAGACCAAGACCGCAGTACAAATTGTACTGATTTGGATAATTATCCCGAAAACCGATACCGTTTGGATCAGTTTTTACAAATAAACGTACCGTTTTATATCCGGAATGATCCAACGGGATACTAATTTTCCGTAATTATAAATAGCCTTTTACCGTATTTTATTTCGTATCAAAATCATTTGCAGATAGTTAATTATATAATTTTCAGAGAAAAGCCCTAATTTTTTAAAACAGTTCTAAGAATCAAACAACAAAACGAAGGCGTTACCGATCTCTGTTTTCAAAGCTTGAGTAACCAAAACGAAGGATTTGAGGTGTTCTATCAGATTCTGAGCTTTGTTTCACTGCAGAAATCAAGGTTATTTTTCTAAAAATTTATTTATTTTTGAATTTATTTTATTAAAAATATGAATTTTTGTTCGGATGATTGTTTGTATGATTTGATGATTGCATGTTGTAGAGCTTGTTTTCCTGATGATTTTCATATGTTATACGTCTGATTTGGAGTTCAATAACATGTTCAAATTTGAGTTTAATTTTCGAATTTCAAAATTAGGGTTTATAACCCGTATGAATGTTCTTAATTGAAATTTGGGGGTTTCTTATTCTGTGATAGATTGATGTTGTGTTATAGTGGGTTGTGTTCTCCGTGAAATTTGCAATCTAGTCGTATAAGTTTCATGAACCAACGAGGTCTATAGAGAAGGGAGTTGTGTTTTGAAGTTTTCCGATGTTCGCCGGAAACTGGAAAATTTCACGGCCAAATTCCAGCCAACTCAGGGATTGTTAGGTTGTTTTTATTGCATGGTTGTGTTCCTGGTAACCTGTAGATGTGATCTGGAGCTTGTGGCAAGGTGAGGAGGCCGGAATCGTGTTCTCCGGCCACCCCTGTATTTTCCGGCGACGGGATGTAAAATTTACAATTTGGTCCCTGAACTTTTGGGGACGATACAGTTAGGTCCCTGAAGTTTCCAGACTTTGCAAAAATTGGATTCCTGTTTTAAAAATGTTTAAAAGTCATATTTCCTAATTATTTTTATTATAAAAATTCATTTTTAATTTCTGAAAATTCTAAAAATTATTATTTTAATTCCAAAAATTATTTTTAATTCACAAATAAATCTGAATTAATTAGTTAATTAATTTCAGTTAATTTTTAATTGATTAATTAGTCAATTAATTCGAAAATTAATTGATTAATTGATTTAATTAATTATTAATTAATTTTTAATTAATTATTTAAAAATGATTTAAAAATTTTGAAAAATAGTTTCGAGCTTTAAAATATTATTCTAAATTATTTTCAAGGCTCGATAATTATTCTAAAATTGTTTCGGAGCCAGAATTGGCCAACCGAACCCTGTTTATTATTCCGAAATTGATCCAACGACCCGTTTTAATTCCGAAAAATGTTTTAAAAATTATTTTAAATACCGGAAAGCACATTTATGACCCGAGACTTCTTTATAAATGATATGTCATTGATTACGTGATGTATTATGTGTTATACGTGACCTGTTGTTTGACTATCGGTCTATATATTCGGTGTTTACTTCGTTATTGCATAGATTTCAATCCGTTAATCGGATTTGGGTAAAACGAAGGGTAGATAGAAGTATGTGTTGAATAGAATCTTGTGAGTTGATGATTGATAGATGCTTATGATATGTGAGCAGAAGAGGCAAGACATAGAAAAGGGAAACAGGTAGTTGAGGAGTAAAACGGTTGTGATTGGAAGCGAGTGCAGTGTAGTAAGCTAATACTAGGCAAGTGTTCTGAACTTTCTTGAGATATTGTAATTCTTGATAGTCTTGTTGACATTGCAAGTGCTTTGAAGCACGGAAACCTAAATCCTGATTCCAGTTATTGTTCTTGAGCCATGAACCATATTCTTTCTAAGCCATTGATTATTGTATACCCAAACACGAACCACAAGTCTACGATACTACTCCACAAATACATACAAACTAGATACCAGACACTGAACTGGATCACTATATACTCAATCCATGGTATCTTATACTTTGAAAGACCAAATCCTTGACACCCTGAAACATTGTTTCCTTTGTTATCCAATTCTTTCATTACCCAGCATTCAAGCTTTGAAAGTACCTGGTTGATCCTTACAAGGATTGAAACCCTTTCATTGTTAAACATTTATTATTATTAATGATTTCAGTTATTGTTTATTATTGTATATTCTGTTATTATGTTAGAATTGGATTGTTTTTATAAAATTGTGGACCAGATTCGTGGTCAGACCGTATAATGGTCAAGTTAGGCCAATGTGTGCCTTGGATCCAGTAGTTAGAGCAATGCTGTGTGCCTTGCTCGGGGTTAGTGCGTGACTGATCAGCAGCCTAACCTTGGTTTTTAAATTAAAAGTATAATATCCAATTCTAAATCATAATCCATTTTTCACTTGATATCATAAACATATTCACCTGATGATCATTATTCTCAGTTTTGTCATTGTGACTTGCTGAGCTAGTTAGCTCACTCGTGCGATGTTGTTTATATTCTTTCCAGTTAAAAAGGAACCAGTTGGTAAAGAGAATCCCCAGTCCAGCGCGAGAGCTAGGGGTTCAGGTTGAGAAAGCTGAGCTAGTAGGCTTCTTTTGGAATAATTTAAGTCTGTAAAAGTTTGTATTAATGTTTAATACTCAGTTTGAGTTTGAAATAGTTGGGATTTGAACGATTTGTAATATATTAGTGTGTTTGGCTTGTGTGCATACTTTAACCTGTTGCGGTCCGTGGTGGGTGGTAAGTAGGGTCACTGCATATATTATTATTATCTTTATTATTGTTATAAGCAGGTTATAAATAAGGTGTATGTGTGGACCCCAAACTTCTAACCCGGGTTTGGAGGGTGCCACACATACAACAACAATTATCAGCTCCTGGTACACCTCAACAAAATGGTGTTGTTGAGAGAAAGAACAGAACCCTGATTGAAGCTGGCAGGACTCTGCTGGAAGAAGCAAAACTACCCACTTACTTCTGGGCTGAAGCAGTAAACGTAACATGTTATACTCAGAATATCACATTGATAAACAGACATGGTGTTACTCCTTATCCGATGCTGAAAGAAAAGAAGCCCAGTCTCAAACATCTTCATGTATTTGGATGTAAGTGCTTTGTTTTGAGAACTCATACTGATCAGCTAGGGAAGTTTGAATCAAAAACTGATGAAGGAATCTTTGTTGGTTATTCACCATCAAGAACATACAGGATTTTCAATCTGAGAACTAATACTGTAGTTATCTCCATAAATGTATCTTTTGATGATAAGAAGATTCCTTGTTTTGAAGAAGACTCTCATGAAAGTCTAATCTTTGCAAATGAAAATGCATTGTTGGAATCAGGATCAAACTCTAATGAACTGTCAAATCCCTATGATCCAAATCCTGATACTCCTTTAGATTCTGAAGATGATCATTGTACTAATGAACCTGCACATGTTAAGGGGCAATAACAAGGTTTAGCTGATGGTACCAACACTGAAAAATCGACTCAAGGTTCTTCTCAATCTGGTCATTCAGAATCCAATGCTAATTCAATATCAGATGGACATGATTCAAGTCCTAAAACTTCATCAGGAGATGACATCAGAGATTCAGGGGGAGCCTCAAATGCATTTGATGAGGCATATAATTTAGGGGGAGCATCTAGCTCCAGAAGGACACTTCCTAGTGCCAAAAAATGGACTAAAGATCATACTCCTGATCTGTTTATTGGAAATCCTGATGAAGGTGTAAAGACAAGGAGTGCAACTCAAAATGAATGTTTGTATCACAATCTACTTTCAAAAGAAGAGCCAAATAAAGTAGAAGATGCACTCAAGGATGCATATTGGGTCATAGCTATGCAAGAAGAGTTAAATGAGTTCGAAAGAAATGAAGTTTGGAAGCTGGTGCCTAGACCTAAGAACAGGTCCATTGTGGGCACAAAGTGGGTCTTCAAAAATAAGACCGATTTTGATGGAACAATTATAAAAAAAAGGCAAGATTGGTGGCTAAAGGATATTCTCAACAGGAAGGCATTTACTATGATAAAACATTTGCTCCTGTTGCTAGGCTGGAAGCAATCAGAATTTTCTTGTCATATGCTGTACACAAGAAATTTAAAGTCTTTCAGATGGATGTCAAGAGTGCATTTCTCAATGGAGAACTTGAAGAGAAAGTCTATGTTGAACAACCACCAGGTTTTGTGGATCCTAAACATCCTGATTATATCTATAGACTTAACAAAGCACTCTATGGACTAAAGCAAGCACCTAGGGTATGGTATGAGACCCTTGCTCAGTTTCTGCTGGAAAGTGGATTCAAAAGAGGTACAATAGATAAAACTTTATTTTATCTGAATCAAAGTAAAGATCTGCTTTTAGTTCAAATTTATGTGGATAATATCATTTTTGGATCAACTAATCAAAAACTGTGTGATAAGTTCTCAAAGTTGATGCAATCAAGATATCAAATGAGAATGATGAGAGAGATGAGTTACTTCTTGGGATTGCAAATTAAATAGACTGATAATGGTATCTACATTAATCAGTCAAAGTACACAAAGAATCTGTTGAAAAGGTTTAATATGCAAGAAAGTGCAGCTGCAACTACTCCTATGGCAACTGCTACAAAGCTTGATCCTCATGAAGGTACAAAAGTCGATGTCACAAATTACAGAGGTATGATTAGTTCTCTTTTGTACCTAACGGCTAGTAGGCCAGACATTATGTTTTCCACCTGTCTGTGTGCAAGATTTTAGGTAAATCCAAGGGAGCCACATCTTATTACAATAAAGAGAATCTTCAGATATCTCAAGGGTACTATATCACTTAGTCTCTGGAATGCAAAGGAAGCTGATTTTAAATTATGTGGATATTCAGACGTGACTTTGTTGGCTGCAAGATACACAGGAAGAGTACATCTGGGAGCTGTCAGTTTCTGGGAGGCAAATTAGTCTCATGGTTCAGTAAGAAGCAGCAATCAATTTCTACTTCAACTGTTGAGGCTGAATATATTTCAGTTGGGAGCTGCTGTGCTTAGTTGTTATGGATGAGAAATCAACTCATGGACTATGTATTATCATTTTCTAAAATTCCTATTTATTGTGATAATGAAAGTGCTATTGCTATAACAGGAAACCCATACAACACTCTCTTACCAAACATATCAGCATCAAATATCATTTTATAAGAGAGCATGTCATGAAAGGAATGATTGAGCTTCATTTTGTTCCTACTGATTAGCAGTTGGCTAACATTTTCACGAAGCCATTACTTGAAGCAACATTTACAAAGCTTGTCAATGAACTTGGTATGGTTAGTTGGGACAGATAAATTCTTTTAAATTTATATTTGATCAAATCTTGATGTATGTTGATCAAATCCTGATATGTCATAAATACTGTTCAAGATACCAGCTGGGAATTTTTGGTGTATTTTATTATATGCATAATAAATTAAGTAAATTTATTTGCTAAATGTGCATGTATGAATATATATCATTGTCATCATTGCAAATCAGTCTAGGGAGACGCGCTTTAATAAGACATCATTTAGTTAAATCATTAAGTTAACTCTACACTTAATAATCAATTAATCTCATAGTCCCTTGATATTCCCTTTTCTCTCTCGGTTATTTAAACCATCATTCTCATTCAGTCCAATCATCTCTTTCCAAACACAAAATGATCTTTCTACTTTCATTTCTCATATTTCTTTTTCTCCATCACAAAAATGGTTCTCCGCAATATGTTCATGAACTATGAAAACTTCAGTGTGAAGTTTAACTGCGAAGACTGGTAGCAGGAATGACATATCACTGCCATTCCCAATGAAGTGTGGAACTGCGTTCCATAGGAGGTTCTGACAGATCTCCTATTCTTCGATGGATTATCGCCTCCATCTCGATCGTCTGGAGGAAGAAAGATGAGAAGTTCTTTGTCAGCAAGAACAAATCATCCGTCTTGCTGTGCTTTTCATGGAGAGTAGGAGGAACTAATAAAAATTATCCTCTTCTTCTCTTAGACTAGGGTTTCCTTGTAATCATCTATGCATGTCATTGAAAATTTCATGAAATGTACTCTCCTGAATTATTAATGAAATTTTGTTTATTTTGCTCACAAGACCTAATCTATGTTCTTTAGTTGTGTATGCATGTGCTTGTTCTTAATTGTAGCATGTTAATCTCTAAATCACACGATTAACATGTATCATTTAATGATTCTTGAGATTAAAATTGTGGTTTTCTAATAAGCTTGAGTTGTTTTGACAAACATTGATGAATTTGAATTGACAAATCCTGACAATGTCCAATCCTGACAGATAAGTGGTACCAAATACTGATGATAGGTCAGCATGTTTTAATTTAGAATATTATTGAAAAATGATTTCTGGATTGTTTAATGCTGAAAAGTGATTGTCATCTTAATTATTGTTTAAAAGTAGATAAATTGTTGAACAAAGTCTCACAACAAATTTTCTAAAAGTGCAGTGCGTTCTTTGTTGCTTATTCCGCTCATACTCCACTTTCCACTCCAATTCTTCAGTAATTATCCTCTATCAGAAGTCTAATTCACTAAGCTTCCTTCTCCGAGTGTGTTACATACAACTAAGCTTTACAAACTTATATTTGCACAAGAACCTTTGTGACACATATTATGATACACACAACCTCACTATTCACATCTAACGAACATCTTTCCTCAAAGCCAACAATCATCATGTCATCTTCTGAGATTTCACCGTTCTTCAGTCAAACCACTATTATTCATGGCAACACTTTTGGAACCAATAACTACTTGGCTCCACTTTCACATCAGCAGTTTCCTCATTCTTTTCATGATATACAGGATTTCTTACTCCAATGTCCAATTGGATATGCTCTCACAAATCCTACTAAGGTATCATACAGGGCTGTAATGCAGGTATGGGATACAGCTCTAGTTAATGCAACAAATACTACTTTCTCTTTTGAATATAAGGGACGCAAGTATGAGGTTGATGCTGACGTTCAGGTTCAAGCATTGAGGTTGCCTGCCTGTGATGGTGCTCCAGACAATTATGCAACTGAGCAGCTGTTTGATATGCTCAGAACTCTGAACTACAAAGGTGACATCACAACAATTGGGAAATTGACAAGAACAAAATTAAAGAGAGAATGGAACTTATTTTTTGATTGCATCAACAGATGTTTCTTGAATAAGACAATAAATTTTGATGCTCTTCCATCCACGTCTCTGAAAATTGGGTATTCTCTTCTCTATTATGGTAATTTTGACTATGGTAACACCATCCTTCAATTCATAATTTCTAGGAGAATAGATGCATCAGGTGTAATATGGTTTTTATGGATTAAAAACTAAGGTATATGATCGATGTATTTATTACTAAGGAACGTGAGCTTCGAGGCTCGATTTGACTGCTCTTGTGTTTCGTGACTCGATCTGCCTTAACAAGATGCCTACATACCTTGCTGATTGCCAAGGATCAAGTCAAAAAACGTAGTTCTGATTTGTGGGGTGAGGCCCCTTATATAGATGTTGGGAGTCCTTGAATTGGACTTGGTATAGGAGACTTGGTGGTCAAGTCTCTGAATTAGAATGGACTTTGGAGTCCTAGGAAGTAGGAAGCGGATTCCTTATCCCATGAGGCTTCTTGAAGGCTAATCTACACGGATTTATATCCCCACCAGGACTTATCTTAATAGATGTTTTTCTCCCTTATTAATTAATTACGAAATTAATTAATATTCAGGGTTTTGGGCCTTCTTTGTTCCATCAGGCCTGATCTGGTCCATCAGGCCTGATCAATGTGTTAACCTTTCTGGTCTGAATATCATACATCTTCTTATTGGGCCTTGCAGCCCAAATCATGTGTAATCAATACATTATTAACTATGTAATCAGGATTTATTTTCTTCCCTATCATTTGCCCCCCCAACTTTTGGGAAACAGTGACTAGGTTTCGCAGAAGTTAAGTTCGTTCATTCCCTTGCAGGGTATCATTTTGCGCAATGTGTGGAGCGACCTACACATTTACAACGATTTAATTTGACCCTTATTATTTAGGAGTTAACTTAAATTCCAGGAATTTTCCTTGAATTCTAGGATTTTTTCCTTGATTTTCTGGACTTTTCCCTTATTTTTCAGGTTTTCCCCAATTTTCAGGAATTTTCCCTTAATTCTGGGATTTTTCCTTGATTTTCAGGAATTTGCCCTTAATTTTCAGGAATTTTCCCTTAATTCTGGGATTTTTCCTTAATTTTCGGGAATTTTTCCTTAATTTTCAGGAATTTTCCATTAATTCTGGAATTTTTCCTTAATTTTCTAGAATTTTCCCTTAATTCTGGGATTTTTCCTTAATTTTCTGGAATTTTCTCTCAATTCTGGGATTTTTTCTTAATTTTCTGGATTTATTCCTTATTTTCTGAAAATATTTTAAGGAATTTCCTTTAATTATTATTTTTCCCAGGATTTTTCTTCCCTCTTTTTCCTTCTTTTTTCTTTTTTTTTTCTTTCTTTTTCTTCTCTTTTTTTATACCTGGTTCGATCAGGAATCCTGTTCGACCAGGATCCTGGTCGAATTATCCATCAGTATGCCCTGATCGACAGGATTTCGAGCAGGGTCCATTCGACCTTAATTCCTGGTCGAATTTCGGCCAGGATTTTCACCTTATATATATATATTTTTTTTTTGAGTAGGAAATTTCAATTTCGGTCACGATTTTTGGTCAGAATTCATAGTTTTAACCGAATAAACTTCCCTTGGTTTCCCTAATCGAAGCCCTGTCGACCTCAAGAGTTTCGACCAGGAATCCTATACAGTTTCTGGTCAAATAGGTTTAAATTCTGATCGAATTAAGCCTTTTATTTAGCCCTGGTCGTAGCCATTTCGACCTCAACTCATTCGACTAGGAATATAATGTAAGTCCTGGTCGAATTGGGTCAGGAATTTGGCATATATTTTTTGTAATTCCACATATTTGGATTTAGGCCCTTAAATCTGGGCTGGATTTCATTCAACCCAAATTTGGGCCTAAGATTTGGGCCTGAATTCCTTCGTGGGTGCTTAGTATTGACCCTGGGCTTTTTCTGAACCGGGCTTTTATCTTGGGCCATCCCCCTTTTTTACTGGATTCTCCTTCAAAATATTTGGGCCTTAAACACTTGGGTTTTTCAAGATTTTTCTAGAATTAGGCCTTATATCTGAGCCCAAATTCCAGGTTCTTCTAAGGTTTTTCTGGATTCTTCCAGAATCTTCTAAAATTTTAAGTTTTTCACTTAATTTTTCCAATAATTTCCTGGATAATTCTAGAACCTTCTCATTTTTTGGGCCCAAATGGGCTTTCTGAGGCCCAATTTGGCTTTCAGGTGCCTATATAAGAGTTGAGGGGGTGGGGAGTGTGTTTCTTCACACTTTCCATTTCAATCCTGAAATCCGCTCTTCTTACATGTCTCTGATCGATATGATTAATACTAGGGGGGATGAATATCCCTCCACTGCACATCTTGATTCTTTTAATCATTGCAATACTTGGCACAACATAGATTATGATAAGTTAAATGCACGTTATAACGTTCTTCCTCCTCTTAGATTAGTTCCAGTTTCTAGTGGTGACCGTACTTGCCACTGGAAACCCGACACCCTTTTTATTTATACAGATGCCCTCGATGCTGGGCTTAGGTTCCCTTTTCATCCCTTCATTCCTCATCTTCTAGCTGATTTACAAATCAACCCATGTCAGCTTCCTCTAAATGCTTGGAGGAACATTTTATATTTTATGGTTTGCTGCCTTAGGGAAGGTTTTCCCCTATCCGTAGCTGTTTTTAGGAAAGTTTTTCAATGTTACAACAGTTCTTCTGGTAATTGTGGTTGGGTCTATGTCAAACAAAGGCCCAAGTGTAAGCATATCTTTAACAGTGCCTCCATTCCCGATAATAACCAAAATTGGAGGAATAGTTTTGTCGGGTTAAGGTGGGAGAATGGCGACTGGGGCACACTCTTCAGACCTTCCTTCGGGAAAGTTAGTGATGGTAGCCTCAAATCCATTCACTTAACCCCCGAGGAAACTATCATTTATAATGAGCTTACTCGGGATGACGATACTACTACCAGCTGGACTCTCTTAGAGGAGTTTTTCCTCATCCATGTGGGGCTATCCTCTGTTTCTCAACAGAGTATTTTTCTTCCCTTCTCAATTTTATTTCATTTCATGCATTATTGACACCACTTATTTTGTTTTTTATCTTGTCTTGCAGCTGCCAAGGAGATCAACGAGGATAACGTGCCTCTCGTTGAGGAAACTGCTAGAATGAAGAAGGCTCGTCTTGCGGGCCTGGACACTCGAGGAAAGGCCACGGAGCCTATCTTCTTAAGGAAACACAAGGAGCCCATGGGGGAGGCTTCAGTTGAGGTAGCCGAGGGCCACAGTGCTCCTATCACTACTGCTGCCCCTGTCCCTGCTGCTACGGGCGCTTTTCAGCCTCTCTGGGGATTCCGCTAAGGGGATACCGTGGTTGGATCCACGAAGCACGCCTGGGATTGGTCTTACCACGGCGTTACTCCCAAAGATTTCACGGATGTGGTGGCTACTCCTGACTTGGAGAGGATCAAGCTCATGGGAGCTCAGTCCTTAGCCTCGATATGATTATTTCTTGGAATTTATCTTTCTTACTTGTAGCATTCACTTGCCTTACACCTTTGTTTATTGTTTCATTTCAGTCTAACGCCTATTTTCAAGGCGCTGTGAGGCAAGCCGAATCATGGAAGAGGGCTTCTGACAAAGCAGACAATGCCCTCAAGAGGCATCAGAAGAAGTATGCTGCTCTAGAGAAGAAGTTCAAGTGTAAGGAGGAAGAGCTCGGAGAGTCTAACGCCGAGCTGGTGGTGCTTCGGGCCGAGAAAGTTAAGGTGATAGATAACTATCTGGACTCAGAGGAGTTTACCCAGTCCATGAGGGTAAGGGATGACACAGTCTTTCCGGGCTTTTTTAGGACTGGTTAGGACATGACTCTTGGGACCGTGAACGAGACTTGTCCTGATATTAACCCGGTGGATTATGTCTGCCCTGATGATGAGGCTTTGCTGCAGAGGTTTCGTACCCGAGTAGTTGTCTCGGATTGCATCCCTCATGACCCGCTTCTTCCTCCTCCGGAGTCGTCTTCCAGGCCTGCTGAGGATGACAGCTCTTCCTCGTCCTCCGAGATGATAAAGACTTCTAGTGAGAGCGGAGGGGATGATGATATGGATGCCGAGGGCACCTCAGCTCCTTAGAGCTTTTTTCAGCCCTGCGTGGCTTATTTACTTTATCTTATTTTCGAGACTTTGTTTATCAAACTTTTGTAATATTTATTTGATCCATTTCTGTTTATCTGATTTTATGCTTGCATTTCATGCATTTAGTTTTACTTGCCTTGCCATATAGATTCAAACATATTTCGAAAAGTTTCTGAACTTCATAAATTGTTTGGGATTCATCCCTTACACAAGTCTTAATAAACCTCAAAATAAAACTAAAACATATAGATCCTAAGCAAGCAAAGCTTCAAGGTGCTTTTTAACCTTCTTGTCATCTTGACAAGTGAGAATCGTATTCAATCGCCTTATATAGTAAACCTTCAGGTTTTGTGCATGCCAAGTTCTCGGGACTTCAAAACCGTCCATAGTCTCCAGCTTGTAGGTTCCTCTTCCTTGAACACTCTTGATCTTATATGGCCCTTCCCAATTTGGGGCGAGCTTCCCTTTCTGCCAGACACCAGAAGCTTCCAACTTCCTCAAGACCAAGTCACCCTGTTTGAAGAACCTTTCTTTAACCCTTAGGTTGTAGTAAAAAGAAACCTTTTTTTTGATATTCCAATATCTTCGAATGTGCCTCATCTCGCACTTCATCAATTAGATCCAGGGTTAACTTTTGCCCTTCCTCATTCTCCCCAGCATTGAAAGCTTGAATCCTGGGAGAGGAATGTGATATCTCCACGGGAACAACTACTTCTACCCCATATGCTAACATAAAGGGAGTTGCTCCAGTCGTGACTCTATAGGTAGTCCTATAGGCCCATAGTATTGAGAGTATCTCATCCACCCAATTATTCCTCGATTTCTCGATCCTCTTCTTTAGTCCATCCAGGATTATTTGATTCGCTACTTCTGCTTTCCCATTGGCTTGCGGGTGAGCCACAGAGGTGAACCGTAACTCAATTTCATTTTCTTCACAACACTTTTTGAATTCCTCGTTGTTGAATTGTGTTCCATTGTCAGTGACTAGGATACGGGGAATTCCATACCAGCACATGATATTTTCCCACAGGAATTGTGCAACCTGCTTAGTTGTGATTTTGGCCAAGGGTTTGGCTTCAATCCACTTGGTAAAATAATCGATGGCTACAATCAAAAACTTCCATTGTGCCGTGGCCACGGGGAAAGGCCCAAGTATATCCATTCCCCACATAGCAAAGGGGATGGGTGAGTTGATAGAGGTCAGCATCTCGGGGGGTTGTCTAACGACCGGTGCATGTTTCTGACAGCGGTCACACTTCTTCATATATTCTTTTACATCAGCCATCATTTCTGGCCAATAGAAGCCTAAACGGGTTATCTTATGAGCTAAGGCTCTGCCCCCCAAGTGTTGCCCATAAATACCTTCATGTACTTCTTCAAGAGCCAAGAGTGCCTCATCGGGCCTGAGACACCTTAAGTAAGGAACCACGAAAGATGTTTTATACAGAATCCCATCTATCAAAGAGTACCTTAGTGCTCGAACAACTAACTTCCGTGCTTCAGTAGCATCGTTTGGCAACCAACCGGTTTGAGTGTGGGCCTTAATGGGATCTATCCATGACGTCCCCAGGCCTATAGGAGCTACAAGCTTAACATCGATGCTCCGTGTCTTCAAAACGTGAAAGTATACAGTTGATGAACTTTCTTCTATCTCAGATGAAGCAAACTTTGATAATTCATCTGCCTTAGCATTTTTCTCCCTTGGAATGTGCTCAACATGGCATTCATCGAATTGGGTCATCACAGCCCTTACTAGGCGGACATACTTAGCCATCGTATTATCCCTTGCCTCAAACTCTCCCTTTACCTGGGATATGACCAGCTTCGAGTCTCCTCGGACTTTTAAGTTCTTGACACTAAGTGTCCCTGCTAGGCCGAAGCCAGCTATCAGGGCTTCATATTCTGCCTCATTGTTTGTGGTCGGGAAGTCTACCTTCATGGCATACTCAATCAAGAACCCATCAGGGCTTTATAAAACCAATCCTACTCCACTTGAATTTGTTTTTGATGCCCCATCAAAATAGAGAACCCAATATTCTTTCTCCTTATCATCCTTCTCTTTGTCCCCCTTATCAACTTCCTTATCTTGAGGTATGGTATCTTCCTGCCCCCCGACTTCTTGGTTGGGTATGGTACATTCCACCACGAAGTCAGCTAATGCCTGGGATTTTATTACGTCCGTGGCTTATACTTGATGTCGAACTCTCCCAGCTCTATTGCCCACTCGATCAGCCTCCCACTAGCCTTAGGACTATGAATGATATTTCTCAGGGGCTGATTTGTTAGTACCTCAATTTGATGAGCCTGAAAGTAAGGGCGTAATTTTCTTGAAGCCATCACCAAAGCTAAAGCAAACTTCTCAATAGTTGAATAATTCAACTCAGCTCCATGCAGAATTTTATTGACATAATATACGGGCTTCTGGATTTTCAGTTCCTCCTTAACCAATACAGCGCTCAAGGCACTCTCTGAAACGGCCAAGTACAAGTATAAAACTTCATTCAAAGCTGGCTTGGCCAACAAAGGGGCCTGGGCCATATATTTCTTTAATTCTTCGAATGCCTTCTGGCTTTCCTCACTCCATACAAAATCTTTAACCTTCTTTAAGGACTTGAAGAACGACAAACACTTGTCCCCAGATTTCGAGATGAATCGTCCCAATGCAGCAACCCTTCCAGTGATTTTTTGAATATCTTTGATAGTTTTTGGGGGCTCCATGTCCAGGATTGCTTTTATTTTATCGAGATTGGCCTCGATCCCTCTCTTGGAGACCATCAATCCCAAAAAATTTCCAGATCCTACTCCGAAAGCACACTTCGTAGGATTTAACATCATCCTGTGGTGCCTCATGACCTCGAAAGCTTCCGTCAAATGGGTTATATGATCAGTCTTTACTAGACTCTTGACTAACATGTCATCAACATAGACTTCCATAGTCTTGCCAATAAGGTCCTTAAAAATTTTATTTACCAACCTTTGATAGGTGGCTCCTACATTCTTGAGACCAAATGCCATAACAAGATAACAATAAACACCAAAGTCAGTGATGAATGATACCATTGGAATGTCGTCCTTATGCATCTTGATCTGATTATATCCACTAAATCCATCCATGAAGCTCAGCATCTCATGCCCAACAGTGGCATCTATCAAAGTATCTATCCTTGGCAACGGGAAACAGTCCTTAGGGCATGCGTCATTCAGATCAGTGAAGTCTACACACATCCTCCATTTTCCATTGGCCTTCTTCACCATTACAGGGTTCGCTAACCATTCTGGAAATTGTATCTCCTCAATGAATCCAGCCTCTAAGAGTTTCTCTACTTCCTGTTTTATAGCTTCTTGTCTCTCTGGGCCAAAACTTCTTTTCTTTTGCTTCACCGTCTTCCGACTCGGATCCACATTCAGCTTGTGAGTAATTAGTTTTGAGTCTATGCCTGACATATCAGCTTCTCAGGATCCTCGGGAGCTAAAGGAATTGAAACCAAGTCTTCTGCTGGCTTCCCTCTTTTCTCATCATTTTCTCGGATATCCAGATCTTCAATAGGCAGAACTTGCCCCCAACTCCATCTGCCCTCAAAGAGGCTACATAACAACTTCTAGCCATTTTTTGATCTTCTCTCTCTTCTCCAATCCCATCCCGGGTAGGAAACTTCATAACTGAATGGTAGGAAGAAGGGACTGCCTTGAAGGCGTGTATCCCTGTTCTTCCCATGATAGCGTTGTAAGTCGAACTAGCCTTCACCACCACGAAGTCCAACATCTGAGTTGCTTGCCTTGGCTCCTGTCCTATGGTTGTTGGCAACTTGATTATCCCTTCTACGGGGCACTCCACTCCTGCAAATCCATATATCAGCATGTCGGTTGGGGTCAATTGGGAGTCGTTATATCCCATCCTCAAAAAGGCGTCATGGAGCAAGATATCCACTGAAGCACCATTATCCACAAGGACCTTTCTCACTGGGCTGTTTCCTATTATCGGGGTTATAATTAACAGGTCGTCATGGGGAAATTTCACACCCTCCAGATCAAAATCATCAAAAGACATTGTCACTCCTGTCCTGGCCCTCTTCGGGGCTTCCCCAACAATATGCATAACTTCTCGGGCATACGCTTTCCTGGAGTTCTTGGATTATCCAGCAGCAGTTGGTCCTCCAAAAATTGTGTTTATCACAGGCCCTCGGGGTCGTGGTCCTCCAAAGATTGTATTTATCACCGGTCCTCTAGGCTGGGGATTCTGCCTCTGATCGTCTTGGTCCCTCCTATGATCTTCAAAGTTTTTCCTTCCATTGTTATTCTTATCCCCTCCTTCTCCAGTGTATTTGTTCAATCTCCCTTTTCCAATGAGGAACTCAATTTCATCTTTCAGTTGTCTACACTCATCGGTGTCATGACCAACATCTTTGTGAAATCTGCAATACTTGCTCTTATCTAGCTTGGTAGGATCAGCCTTCAAGGGCTTAGGCCAACGAATATCTCGATCTTTCTCGATTTCCATCAAGATCTGGCTTCTAGGAGCATTCAGCTTAGCATATTCAGTGAACTTTTGCCCAGGTCCTCCCTTCTTGGGGGTTGAATCAGGGTTTTGCTCGGTTCTAGGATACTTGTCTTGGCGATATATTCCAGGTCAATTTTCCGATTCTTGCATCCAGTGGGCTCATTACTAACTACGGTCTTTCTCATGCTCTCTTCCACCTTGATGTACTTCCCTGCCCTATCCTGGAGCTGTAACATGCTTTCAGGGGGGCGTTTGGCCAAGGACATCTTGAAAAACTCATCTCTAGTTCCTTGTTGCAGTGCTATCATGGCAACCTTGTCATCAAGGTGTGGGACTTTTAAAGCTTCCTTCGTAAAACGATTCAGGTAGTCTCTTAAGGATTCCTTTGCTCCCTGCACAATGCTCATGAGAGATGCTGAACTTTTCTCATGCACTCTCCCACTGATGAACTGTTTAATAAAAGCCTGACTTAATTCTCTGAATGACCCAATAGAGTTTGGGGGCAAACAACTATACCACCTCTGAGCCATACCCGACAGGGTTTGAGGAAAGGCCCGACACTTAATAGCATCATTCACGGGCTGCAACAACAGTGCAGTAGAGAATGTCCTAACATGATTAGCGGGATCTCCCGTGCCATCATAAGCTTTGATAGTTGGCATCTTGAACTTCCTTGAGATATGGGCATTCATTATTTCTTCAGTGAATGGCGGAGTAGGATCATCAGGATCTCCAAGGGGAAGAAGATTGCTTGGATCAGCCCTCAGGATAACAACCCTTCTCTGTATTGGACCATCCAGGTCTATGATAGGAGGAGGATTTCTCCCCCTAGGAGGTAGTGGGGGTCTGGTGGTCTGGTGCGCCTTCAAGTCGCGCCTCAGCCTTTGAATCTCAGCCTCGTGAGCCCTGATCCTCTCCTACACTTCTTGGGGATTCGTCCCTTGGGTGCTTCTAGGACGTTGGCTACCATCAGCCATCGGCTCTTTGCCAGCACGTCTCCTTCATCATCCGAATATTCGGAGTCTCTCTCAGTGTAAGTACTAGAAAATTCCCGATCCTCAGGGATATGAGCCAAACCTCGTATGTAGGGGGCGATCTCCCTCGTGCTTCACTTCGTCCAGCATGTCCACTTCCTCCAACCTCGGGATAAAGGGGCATCCCATAAGGGGGGTTAGTAGTCACAACAGTTGAATACTCGTACCCAATGGGTCGAGAATTCACAGGTGCATGTAGTTGTTGAACTTGGGGATTTGTACCTTGAATAACCGAGGGAATTGTCCCTTATGGATGAGGTTCAGTTACCTCTATCTGGGCTTCTCCTTGGGTGGCTGCATAAGTTGAATGAGGAGGTATCTCCACGGTTGACGAAATCACTTGGGTTGTCCCCGATGGTGTTCCTTCCTCAAGAGCTCTAATTGTCCTCCGTGTTCTCGCCATGGTTGTTGTTATGCTTTCCCACAGATGGCGCCAAATGTTATGGATTTAAAACTAAGGTATATGATCGCTGTATTTATTACTAAGGAACGTGAGCTTCGAAGCTCGATTTGACTGCTCCTGTGTTTCGTGACTCGATCTGCCTTAACAAGATGCCTACATACCTTGCTGATTACCAAGGATCAAGTCAAAAAACGTAGTTCTGATTTATGGGGTGAGGCCCATTATATAGATGTTGGGAGTCCTTGTATTGGACTTGGTATAGGAGACTTGGTGGTCAAGTCTCTGAATTAGAATGGACTTTGGAGTCCTAGGAAGTAGGAAGCTGATTCCTTATCCCATGAGGCTTCTTGGAGGCCAATCTACAAGGATTTATATCCCCACTAGGACTTATCTTAATAGCTATTTTTCTCCCTTATTAATTAATATTCAGGGTTTTGGGCCTTCTTTGTTCCATCAGGCCTGATCTGGTCTATCATGCCTGATTAATGTGTTAACCTTTTTGGTCTGAATATCATACATCTTCTTATTGGGCCTTGCAGCCCAAATCATGTGTAATCAATACATTATTAACTATGTAATCAGGATTTATTTTCTTCCCTATCAATGGTATACTAGATTTCTTCAACTGATTTTTAATTTTCTATGCCCTAATGTTGAATTTGATAATGATGAATTACTTTCCGTATTTTAAATTTCTGAGAAGGCTATCACTGATCATATCAAAAGAGATGAAAATAATAAGTTTTTAGGACTTCCCTTCCTACCTCAGGAGGTTAGACAATTTATATTAAGAAATAGACCTACTCCTTCACAAGTGCCTGCTAATCCTGATGTTGGCACCTTTGTAACATCTCTTGATGCTGTGGAACAAGACACTACCCCTCTTGTTTCTAACCCAAGCATTTCTTCTACTAAAAAGAACTCCAATTCAGCTCCTATATTAGCCTCCTCTGATGTCTCTCAAAAGACATCAGTTGTATTAAAGAAAAGGCTGGTTAAGAAATCTGTTCAATCTAAACATAGAGCTCAACATGCCTCACTGAGTGAGAGTGAGAAGAAAGAAGAATGCTTTTCAGTCCGGAAAAGAAGATTGATCATGCAAGATAATTCTACCTCTGATGAGCAGATGCCCGTTGGGCCAAGGATGAAGATAAAGAAATCAACAGTTGCAATTCCTGATGACTCTGTTGACACAATTGGAACCAAGGAACCAACTACTGATGCTAGTGCTCTGATCAAAAAGTTTCCAATGAACAAAGAAACTGCTGAGCCCAAGAAAACTGTAAAAAGTATGTTGAAAAGAAAAGCTGAAGATGTGGTTAGGTACATGAGAAAGAAAAAAAAGACTTAGTCCTCTACTATGGATATTAGTCCACAAGTTCCTAAGTTTCAAAGGGATTTAGAAACTGAGATACATCCAGTCACACAAGAACCATCTTCTCAAAGGGAAGATGCAAACAAAGTGGCTGCACAAATAATTATTAATTTTGCTCAAGGTGATCTTCTTGCAGACTCTGAACAACTGTTGCAAGAAAAAAGGCTCATCAGGATATATTGTCAGAAGTGGATGCAGTTATTAATGATCTGATGTTTGAGGAGATTACACAAGAACCTTCATCACTTCTTGCTAAAGTAGCTCATATTCCTCAGGCCCCACAAGAACCATCAGTTCAAAGTACTGATGCTGGCCTAGTTCATTCTCCTGACAAATCAAATCCTGATGCTACAATAAATTCTGATATTGATCAACTATGCATTCAAGCAGTTTCTACTGATGACTCTTTGCTGATAACTAGCTTGTCAAAGCATCCTGATGTATTGTTTGTTCCTCCACTATCATCACTTCCATTTGAGGACTCACCTTCAGGTATTGCTTACTTTACTCTATTATTCTTCATATTTGTATGATTATAAATAGTCTTTTATTTGAGGTTCCCTCTATTTATATGACAAGCATACTACTCCTCTCATCCATCTCTTATTTCTTTGCAAAATGTGTGATTGTGCTTTTCTGTGAGAGTGTGTGAAAATACTATGTGAGAAAATTAAATTTTGAGTGGCAGTCTCCTGTACTGGCAAAAGGAGAAGTAATTTTGAGAGAAGAATTTTATAAGTTTCTCTTTGCTTATAAACCTTCTTATGTGAGAAACATATTACTCTTTAAAGTAATATATTGTGTGAGAAGTGATGAGATCATTTGAAAAGAAAAGAGAGATTTAGCTGTTACTTTGTTTTATATTTCAGGATCTCATCAGGAACAAACACTTATTGTTAAGGGCAAAGCAATTCTGCCTAGCTCTGCAAATTCTTCTGAGGGTCTGTCTAGCTCTGATTCTGATGAAGATAGTGATCATGATGATTCTGACACAGCTCAACTTAAGATTGTTATTGATGCATCTAAGAAGTCTAATGTTGGTTCTTCTTCACATTTCAATATTGATCTTTCTTATTACAATGTTGATGCTGAGCATTTTTGAAAGACTGAATGGGATTTTACATGGAGAGATGCACATACTTCTATCTCCTCAGCTGTTGGTATGCAACATGTTCACAGGGCATATGATGGACTTCAAAATCCTGATCTTAAATTACATCTCAAAGCCTCTACCATCTCTGTGAAAGGAATTCTCTCTGAACTTGATGATATGAAGACATCTCATGCTAATTTACAGAACAAGATTGATGCATTTATGATTAATCCACTTACTTCATTTGAACACATAAGTATGAAAAAGGCTGTTAAAGCCGTTGTTCAATCTCAACAAAGTATGGATACTCGATTTTCTTCCTTGGAAGATAAAGTGTCTTCAATGGATGATAAACTGGATGCTATGTTTTCTCTTCTTTCAGATACTGATGCCAAAAAGGGGGAGAAGATAGATGTCACAAAATGTACACCTGATTTTATTCAGTTAAAAGATAAAGATACTGATGATGATGGTGATAAGAATCCGGTTACAAATGTTCAAATTGCTCCTATTTCTCAACAATCTCAATATTCTACAAGATCCGGTTCTTCAGGACATGGAAAGTCTACTGGTGCTTATGAAGTTAAGCAAAAGACTAATGCTGATGCTCCTGAAAATGGTGATGTTACAATCTCTAACATATCAGATGCTAAAGGATTATTCTTTCCTTACAGACACAAGGAAACAGGTGAAGAGATTATTTTGTACTACAAGGATAAGAGATTTGAGCAAAAGAATGCCATAAGTGCTCGTGGGTTGATAACTGAAGAATTTCCTAATCTAACAACTAAAGAAGCAGTTATGCAAAAGAAGGAGTTAATGGCTCAAATTGAAGCTGAAGCAAACACCTATAAAGGGAGAGGAAATAGAGGTGGTAAAACTACAAGAGCCAGAGGAAGAAGAGGAAGAATTTCTAATTCAAGTCAAAGTTCTGCAATTGATTCTGTATTTACGAATGTTTTATTCAGAGAAGGTTTTGTTCCTGTACAGGGAAATGATGTAAAAGAAAAAGCTGAGGATACTGAAGGAATGATTCTCCAAAGAAAGAAGAAATCAACTGCTGACATTGCTCAAGTTGTATAACTAATACAGATTTGTCTCCTGAAGCAGACATAAAACCTGAGGAAGAAGCAAATCCTGATGCTGTGAATCTGATAGCTAATTTTGACACTGATGAAAAGGTGATCAAAGTATTAGATGAATCAACTCTTTATGAATAAGAAAGAATTGACAAAAGGAAAGCTGATCAAGCATGCAGTGACAATGAGCAAAGAATTCTAAATTCTAGAAGAGAGCTGTGGAAGAAAATAAGAGGAAAGATTCATGATTTATCTACAGGGTATGCTCCTCTCAGCAAGAAGGATAAAAGATGGAAAGATGTTAATACATTTAGTTATACTAAAGGATTCAAGCATATTTTGTGTCAGCAGGACTTAGGGATTATATTTCAGAACAAGAGAATATTGATAAGTCTATCAAGAAACCTTCTTGGGTGGAACATAATGAAAAGCTAAAGCTTATCAAAACTCGTACTAGAGGAGGTATTGGTCATTCTGGAATGGAGACTTTGAGATCTGATTTACTGGACACAAATATTTTTAGTGACAATCTTGGTGAGAGAATTACTCCTTCACATCTTGAGAAAGTTGAAGCTGTAAAGATTATTTATATGAAGATAAATCTTGGTGATTTCAGAGAAGAGATTCTGTACTTCTTGAGAGATAGTAAAGTAAAAAGCTTTACATTGCAGCAACTCTTGATGAAGACCGTGACAGAGTTGAAATATATTCACATCTTCTTAGAGTTGAGGACAATGTCACCAGAAACTGGTCTTCTATGATACTTGAGAGTATCAGAAGAAGAGTCATGAACAAAGAAGATAAATACAATGGTGATTATATTCCTATTACTGAACATATACTGGTCAAGAAATGAAGATGGAAAAGGGAGTCGCAGTTCTGAAAGTTTTTCTCAACAATCCTCAGTTATCTTTCAGTCTTGATCATGAAGATGTCATCTTAGATTTATGTTAATTGGTGATCTTAAAATAACTAAGAGTTCGATCTCTAAATTAAAATCATCCATTTATCAGCTTGAAGAAGATACTGAAGAGAAGAAAGAGTTGAAGAAAAAGCTTGTCAAAGTCTTTCAAGACAAGGAGGAAGAAAGGTTGAACAAATTTCTTGAAACAACTGTCAGTTATCTTAGGATACTGAAGTAAGCCTTATTCCTTGTACATTTTGTAATTGGTTTTGGCATCATTGAGAATGGAATTTGTGCTTCATTACATTAAGCATAAATTGGGGGAGATTGTTACATGCTGATTCTCAATGATCAGGAGAAGCTCAGGATCTGACTGCTTTGGATGCCATCAGGATTTGATGTGCCATCAGGATTTGATGCCTCATCAGTATCTGCTGAACATCAGCATCTGAAGATAGTCTGTTATGAAGATTAAGTCTGTTCCTTATTTTGAGGGATATATATCTGTTACGTTCTGAGTGATAGGACTTTGTATATTCAGTTAAAGATATGTATCATTTTCTATTAGTAATTGATAATGCATATCCTAGACTGATTTGTAGCAACTGTGTATTATATAAACACAGTTTAGGTCATCACATAGTGTTAATCTTGAGTATTGTACGACCTAACAGCTCTCAAGAACATCAGTATTTCTTGAGAGAGTATGTAACAATTTTTATCAGAAATATAAAGAACTGTTATATTTTTATACTTGTTCGAAACGTTTATATAATTGTATCCAACCCCCCTTAAACAATTGTATCATTACTGGGAAACACTGGCCAAAGCAAAGTAACCCCGATTGGAGTCTAAATCAACTTTAATTAACGGGGTTTTAGCCCCAAATCGACCCAACAACAGCAATAACACAACAATCCTTTCATTTCAACCCCGTAACTCAAAATCTGGCCAAAACCACCAGCAAATCCGCGAAGAACTCAAGAAATCCGGCAAAATCACGAAAATAGTCAAAACTCAACCAAACCTTGCGATTTATATATCAAAACGATGATAATAACATATAAAATTGATTCAGATAATCAAAATCAATACCCACAACATAGATAATCCGGAAAATTGAAAAATAAAAATGGTTGAAACCAAGAACTCGTCTCAATCAATCCTGAACTATAAAACATGATTTAATAGCACAAATCGACTCAAATCATTATGTTAAAGCTAACTATAACATCAACAACAATCAAAATTCATCAAAAACGAAGAACATGAATTTGACCAAAATGAACAACATCATTTTTTGAGAATTACTCAACCTTAGTTGATGATTCCAGTATCAAAATAACAGGTTCGAAGAGAGCTTCGATTCGACTACTAGATCGTCAACAACGGAGCAAAGGATCTCCAGATATCGCTAGATTAAGATCAATAATGGATTGAAACCTCCAAGAACAATTTATAGGATTTTTCTATTTTTCTGAAAAATAAAAAAATAATTAAATAAAAATCTGATTTTTAGATAATTATGACAAATAAAATAAAAATTCAACTATTTATACTTATAGAATAGTAATACCCGTTGGATCACATCGGATCCGAAATAGATTACTTAGCCGCTAAGTAACTATAAAAATGATACAATTTAATATCAGATTTGGATAATTATCAAAACCGAGCTTCTTATAAACACCCTATGAGAAAATAATGTAAAAATATCCCATCTCTCGAGAATACGAGTTTTATTGATCTACCGAAATGATTATCGTATCGAAAATTTTGCGCCGGGACTCGTACGGGTCAAACCGTACTCCGGATCGAAAAAGTCAAAACACGAAAAATGTTCAGAATAATCAAATTAGATTAGGAATGAGTTTTACAAAGATTTCCGGGTTATAAAAACGCAAAAACGGTTGAAATTGGACGATTTCCTACTTTATAAAATAGTTTTATAATTACTCAGAAAATAATTACTAAATCTATAAATCTTTATAAAATCATATAACAATCCAAAAATTAACAGAAAAATACCATAATTATCTATACTTTATTCTGGACATATTAAAAATCAAAATACTTACACTTTATCACATATAAACACCCAAATATAAATATCAATCAACATATAATTCACCAAAATTCCCATAATAATAACATAATAATTATTTATTTATAAAAATAATTGCACAATATTTCCCAGATATTACAAACAATTTCAATTTACCGATATCAATAAGACCGACTTACAAATAACTTTTGAAAATTATACATTTATGTAACGACTGAGAATTTTTGCGAATTAATTATGCGAGTAAAGTGTAATTATGTGAATTATATATTATTTTGTGAGAATGGAAATATTTAAATAAATATTATATTCCAGTTTGACGTGTCAGTTGGTATAGAGAGAATGATTGTGAAGCGTGGTTGAAAACGCTCAGCGTCGGACCGTAAGTCAGGATGCGACCCGTTACGCGAAGAATGAATATTAGTAAAAAGGAAAAATTTATGATTAAGTATATTCATTACGATACGTGATATGTGAATCTATGTTAAGGTGCATGATTATGTGATTACATGCTTGTATTATATTATTTGGAATTTTAGAAAATAAGAAGTGCATTAATTGCTATTTATATAGGTTATAAATGCATTTTTATTCTTTAAGAAAAATAGTTTTTAAAATTATTTTTATTTATAAATTTCGAATTTGATTTTATTAAATTCCTAAAATTCTAAGCTATTTTATGATGTCACTCTTGTAATTTATAGATTTATAGTTTTATTTATAAAATGTATTCTTTGTAATTAATTAGATTAATAATTATTAGATTACCTAATTGCCCTTGCATGCATTTCCACTCACAATATAAGAGAAGGGTAGTTGTGTCATTAACCACCCCACTATCTCATTTTAAATTAGCCAAATGACCATATCATCCTTGCATGCATTTTTGTGCTAGTAGTGAGAGAAGGGTAAGTTGGTAATAAAAGATGAGACAATTCCATTAACTTTTGAGAATAAAAAGATGAGACAAAAGCTTGTTACTTCCATCATCACTTCATTTCTCCCATCTCTCTCTTTTCTCCTTCTTCTCTCCAGGTTCTCTCTCCCCTTCTTCTTCTTCTTCTTCTTCTTCTTCTTCTTCTTCTTCTTCTTCTTCTTCTTCTTCTTCTTCTTCTTCTTCTTCTTCTTCTTCTTCTTCTTCTTCTTCCTCTCCTCTCTCTCTCTCATTCTTCTTCTTCTTCTCTCTCTCATTCGAGATCTCTTTCTCTCTCTCTCCTCTACATGCAACATCAAATCCTACTTAGAATTCAAAGATCTTACCATTTATCTTCATCCTTTTCAATTCTCTACCCATATACTCTTTTCATGTAAGCGTTTAAGGAAGTTTTTGCATAAACATCTCTTGGTTATATCTAAGAAAATACAATTTCTTAGTGTATGGCCTTAAGAGAGAGTATAATACATAAGTTATGTGATTTTCTTGGTTTGTTTTGGAGATAGGTTCGACTTTTGCTATTAAAAAGGTGGGTTTTGATTTTGATTCAGAGTTTACAAAGGGTTTTAGTTCAAAGATTTGGTTTTTGGTTCGAATGAATGAGTTTTGCAAAAGGGTTTTAATATTTGATTGGTTTTGATGATATATATATATATATAAACCTTTGTTTTTGAGTTGGTTTCCTTGCATGCATGTAAACATTAATTATAACCCGGGTCAGAAGTTTGGGGTCCACACAAACACCTTAATTATAACCTGCTTATAACAATAATAAAGATAATAATAATATATGCAATGACCCTACTTACCAATCACCACGGACCGCAACAGGTTAAAGTATGCACACAAGCCAAACACACTAATATATTACAAACCGTTTAAATCCCAACTATTTCAAATTCAAACTGAGTATTAAACATTATTACAAACTTTTACAAACTTAAATTATTCCAAAAGAAGCCTACTAACTCAGCTTTCTCAACCTGAACCCCTAGCTCTCGCGCTGGACTGGGGATCCTCTTTACCAACTGGTTCCTTTTTAACTGGAAAGAATATAAACAACATCGCACAAATGAGCTAACTAGCTCAGCAAGTCACAATGACAAAACTGAGAATAATGATCATCAGGTGAATATATTTATGATATCAAGTGAACAATGGATTATGATTTAGAATTGGATATTATACTTTTAATTTAAAAACCAAGGTTAGGCTGCTGATCAGTCACGCACTAACCCCGAGCAAGGCACACAACATTGCTCTAACTACTGGATCCAAGGCACACATTGGCCTAACTTGACCATTATATGGTCTGACCATGAATCTGGTCCACAATTTTATAAAAACAATCCAATTCTAACATAATAACAGAATATGCAATAATAAACAATAACCGAAATCATTAACAAGAATAAATGTTTAACAATGAAAAGGTTTAAATCCTTGTAAGGATCAACAAGGTACTTTCAAAGATTGAATGCTGGGTAATGAAAGAATTGAATAACAAAGGAAACAACGTTTCAGGGTTTCAAGGATTTGGTCTTTCAAAGCATAAGATATCATGGATTGAGTATATAATAATTCAGTTCAGTGTCTGGTATTTAGTTTGTATGTATTTGTGGAGTAGTATCGTAGATTTGTGGTTCTTGTTTGGGTATACAATAATCAATGGATTAGAAAGAATATGGTTCATAGCTCAAGAACAATAACTGAAATCAGGATTTAGGTTTCCGTGCTTCAAAGCACTTGCAATGTCAACAAGACTATCAAGAATTACAATATCTCGAGAAAGTTCAGAACACTTTCCTGATATTAGCTTACTATCCTGCACTTGCTTTCAATCACAATCGTCTTACTCCTCAACTACCTGTTTCCCTTTCCTACGCCTTGCCTCTTCTACTCACATATCATAAGCATCTATCAATCATCAACTCACAGGATTCTATTCAACACATACTTCTATCTACCCTTCGTTTTACCCAAATCCGATTAACGGATTGAAATCTATGCAATAACCAAGTAAATACCGAATATATAGACCGATAGTCAAACAACAGGTCACGTATAACACATAATACATCACGTAATCAATGACATTTCATTTATAAAGAAGTCTCGGGTCATAAATATGCTTTCGGGTATTTAAAATGATTTTTAAAACATTTTTTCGGAATTAAAACGGGTCGTTGGATCAATTTCGGAATAATAAACAGGGTTCGGTTGGCCAATTCTGGCTCCGAAACAATTTTAGAATAATTATCGAGCCTTGGAAATAATTTAAAATAATATTTTAAAGCTCGAAACAATTTTTCGAAATTTTTAAATCATTTTTAAATAATTAAATCTAATTAAATAATTAATAAAAAAATCAATTAATAATTAATTAAATCAATTAATCAATTAATTTTCGAATTAATTGACTAATTAATCAATTAAAAATTAACTAAAATTAATTAACTAATTAATTCAGATTTATTTGTGAATAAAAAATAATTTTCAGAATTAAAATAATAATTTTTAGAATTTTCAGAAATTAAAAACGAATTTTTATAATAAAAATAAATAGGAAATATGATTTTTAAACATTTTTAAAACAGAAATCCAATTTTTGCAAAGTCTGGAAACTACAGGGACCAAACTGCATCGTTTTCAAAACTGCAGGGACCAAACTGCAATTTTGCAGTCCAGTCGCCGGAAAAAGTCGGGGGTAGCCGGAGAACACGTTCCCGGCGTCCTCACCCCACCAACACCTCCAGATCACATCTACAGGTTACCAGGAACACAACCATGCAATTAAAACAACCTAACAATCCCTAAGTTGGCCGGAATTTGGCCGTGAAATTTTCCAGTTTCCGGCGAACATCAGAAAACTTCAAAACACAACTCCCTTCTCTACAGACCTCGTTGGTTCATGAGACTTATACGACTAGATTGCAAATTTCACAGAGAACACAACCCACTATAACACAACATCAATCTATCACAGAATAAGAAACCCCCAAATTTCAGTTAAGAACATTCATACGGGTTATAAACCCTAATTTTAAAATTCGAAAATCAAACTCAAATTTGAACATGTTATTGAACTCCAAATCAGACGTATGACATATAAAAATCATCAGGAAAACAAGCTCTACAACATGCAATCATCAAATCATACAAACAATCATCCGAACAAAAATTCATATTTTTAATAAAATAAATTCGAAAATAAATAAATTTTTAGAAAAATAACCTTGATTTCTGCAGGTGTATGGATTACAGAATCTGGTAGAGCTCTTCAAGACCTTCAGATTGGTTACTCGAGCTTTCCAAACCGAATTCAATAACACCTCCAAATGCTTGTTTGATTCTTAGAACAGTTTTAGGAAATTAGGGTTTTTCTCTGAAAATTATATAATTATCTGTCTATAAATGATTTTGATACGAAATAAAATACGGTAAAAGGCTATTTATAATTATGTAAAATTAGTATCCCGTTGGATCATTCCGGATATAAAACGGTACGTTTATTTGTAAAAACTGATCCAAACGGTATCGGTTTTCGGGATAATTATCCAAATCAGTACAATTTGTACTGCGGTCTTGGTCTCAGCGCCTAGTTACATATTACGAAGTGATAATTGTGATAGTTTAACAAAAAGCTCCCGTTTACCGAGAATACGGGTTTTATTGATTTACCGAAACGAATATTGTATCGAAAATGTTGCGCTGGGACCCGCGCAGGACAAACCGTACGCCGGATCGAAAAAGTCGAAACATGGAATATGCTCGGAATATTATAATTAGGTTAGGAAGGAGTTCTCGAAAGAGTTTCGGGTTCCAAAAACGTAACAATGGTTGACATCGGTTGGTTCCCGTTTTTATAAAATAGATTTTAATTACCCGGAAAAAGATTTTAGAAATTTCATATGATTCTTATAAATCCATAAATCAACATAAAAATAATTAAGATGATATAACAATTATCTATATTTTATTTTGGACATATAAAAATTAAAATACTCAATTAATATTATTTTTGAATATTCAAGTACAGATAACACTTAACAATTAGCTTACAGAATAGATACTGAACACACATAATAATTATATAATAGCAAAAATAATTACACGATATATCCCGGATATTACATTCTTCCCCCCTTAAAAGGATTCTGTCCTCAGAATCTCTAAGAAAACAAATAAGGGTACTTTTCTCTCATATCACTTTCTAACTCCCAGGTTGACTCTTTAACCTTTGGGTTTCTCCACAATACTCTTACTAACTTTACCACTTTATTTCTCAATACTTTCTCTCTTTCCTCTAGAATCTCTATCGGACTCTCTACATATGATAAATCTACCTGAAGCTCTATTGGCTCATATTCTATTACATGCCTGGAGTCTGGATTATATTTCTTGAGCATCGATACATGAAAAACATTGTGAATGTGCTCCATGTGCGGAGGTAACGCCAATTCGTAAGCTACTTTGCCAACGCGCTTTAGGATCTCAAAAGGTCCGACATATCTTGGGCTTAGCTTCCCTTTCTTTCCAAACCTCGTTAGTCCTTTCCATGGTGATATTTTCAGTAATACCAAGCTTCCTTCTTCAAATTCCATGTCTTTCCTTGATTGGTCTGCATATTTCCTCTGACGATTTTGAGCGGCTATTAATCTTTTCTGGATAAGTTCAACAACTTCCTTTGTCTGCTGTACCAGTTCAGGTCCAAGTATCTTGCATTGTCCTACTTCGTCCCAATATATTGGAGATCTACATTTGCGTCCATAAAGGGCTTCATAGGGTGGCATTCCAATGCTGGCATGATAACTGTTGTTGTAAGCAAACTCTACCAGGGGTAAATGTTCGTCCCAACTTCCTTTGAAATCAATAGCACAAACACGTAACATATCCTCGATTGTCTGGATCGTTCTTTCACTTTGGCCATCCGTTTGGGGGTGATAAGCTGTACTCATATTCAGTCTTGTTCCCAAACATTCTTGAAAACTCTTCCAGAATCTTGAATTAAACCTTGGATCTCGATCAGATACAATAGACACTGGAACTCCATGACGAACTACAATTTCTTTTAGGTACATATGGACCAACTTGTCGAGCGAAAATCTTTCATTTATAGGCAGAAAATGAGCTGACTTGGTAAGTCTATCCACTATAACCCAAATGGCATCATGATTAGCCCTTGTCCTTGGTAATCCAACTATGAAATCCATGGTAATATGTTCCCACTTCCACTCTGGAATCTCCAATGGCTGTAGCAATCCGCTTGGTCTTTGATGCTCTGCTTTAACTCTCTGACAGGTATAACATTTGCTAACCCATTCCGCAATTTCCCTCTTCATATCTGGCCACCAATAATTCTTCTTTAAATCTCTATACATTTTGGTACTCCCTGGATGGATGGAATATCTTGAACTATGTGCCTCTTGTAAAATTTCATTCTTTAACTCCGTCACTGGTGGAATCCAGATTCTAGATGAAAATCTCAAAATGCCTTGATCATCCTTCTGCGTGCATAATTCTTCACCTACCAAACGATTTATATCTTGATCCATTATATCTTTCTGACATTTCTTTATTTTCTCCAACAACTCCGGCTGGAAAGTCATACTATACACTTTCGCTTCCTCAGGTTCGCAAACTCTAATTTCCAATTCCAATTTCTGAAATTCCTTATATATATCTTCAGGTACTGATAACTCATTTAACTTTTCCTTCCGACTTAACGCATCTGTTACAACGTTCGCCTTACCGGGATGATAATTAATCGAGCAATCATAATCTTTGATCAATTCTAACCATCTCCTTTGTCTCATATTAAGTTCCTTCTGGGTAAATATATATTTCAAACTTTTGTGATCCGTGAAAATCTCACACTTTTCTCCATACAAATAATGTCTCCAAATCTTCAAAGCAAAAACTATAGCTACTAGCTCTAAGTCATGAGTAGGATACTTTTGTTCGTGTGGTTTCAATTGTCTGGAAGCATACGCAATCACCTTTTCGTGCTGCATTAAAACACATCCTAATCCTTTATGAGAAGCATCGCTATAAATTACAAAATTCTCTTGATCGTCTGGAAGTGACAAAACAGGTTCCGTGATTAATCTCCGCTTCAACTCCTGGAAACTTTCTTCACACTTATCGTTCCATATAAACTTTTCATTCTTTCGTGTAAGCTTTATTAATGGTGTGGCAATCCTTGAGAAATTCTGAACGAATCGTCGATAATATCCTGCCAATCCCAAGAAACTTCTTACCTCAGTGGGTGTTCTCGGTCTCTCCCAATTCGTAATTGCTTCGATCTTTGCCGGGTCCACTTTGATCCCTTCGTTACTGACTATGTGTCCTAAGAACTGAACTTCTTGTAGCCAAAACTCACACTTCGAGAATTTAGCATATAACTTCTTTTTCCTTAAAATCTCCAAAGCCGTTCTCACATGTTCCACATGATCCTCTTCCGTCTTTGAATAGATTAAAATATCGTCTATAAATACAATAACAAACTTATCCAAATACTCTTTGAAAATTCTATTCATCAGGTCCATAAACACTGCCGGGGCATTGGTCAATCCAAAAGACATCACTAAAAACTCGTAATGCCCATACCTTGTTCTGAAAGCTGTCTTTGGTATATCTTCTGGCTTGATCTTTAGTTGATGATATCCCGATCTTAAATCAATTTTGGAGAAGTACTTGGCTCCCTTCAATTGGTCAAACAGATCATCGATTCTGGGTAACGGATACTTGTTCTTGATTGTCAGCTTGTTGAGCTCCCTATAGTCGATGCACAGTCTCATGCTTCCATCTTTCTTCTTGACAAATAATACCGGGGCTCCCCACGGGGATACGCTGGGTCTGATTACTCCTTTCTCTAACAATTCCTGCAATTGCTTTGCTAGCTCTTTCATCTCAACAGGCGCCATTCTGTACGGGGCCTTGGATACTGGTTCTGTTCCAGGTGCTAAGTCGATCGCAAATTCAATTTCTCTATCTGGAGGAAGTCCTGGCAATTCGTCGGGAAATACGTCTGGAAATTCATTCACTACTGGGATATCTTCAAGTTTTGCTGGCTCCTGACTTTTGTCAATCACGTATGCTTCGAAATGCTCGCATCCTTGCCGTAGTAACTTCTTGGCTTGAATGATCGTTAAGAACTTCTTTACCTGCTTCTGTCCCTTGAATGTTACTATTCTTTCGTCTGGCGTTTTCACCATTACTTTCTTATTTCGACAATCTATCTGAGCATCATGCTTAGATAACCAATCCATCCCTAATATCACATCAAATTCTCCTAACTTAAATGGTATCAAATCTACACAAAACTTACTACCAGAAATCTCAACCTCACAATTCTCACAAACTTGATTCACAGTTACACGTTCTTGATTTGCTAACTCCACAGTCATTAATCATTTAAGCACTCAACTGGACAATTTAATTTACTAACAAAATCTTGTGAAACAAATGATCGAGTTGCTCCCGAATCTATTAACACTTTGGCACATAAAGAATTCACATTAAGCGTACCTGCCACGACATCCGTATCCTGGATAGCATCCTTCACTGACATGTCGAAAACTCTAGCCCTTGGAGTCTCATTTACTGCTGGGGTAGATCCCATAATTCTCAATGCATTACTAACTGGGGCTGGTGTCTTGCAATCCCTGGCCATATGTCCTGGCTTCCCACATTTAAAGCATGTAAATCCAATGACTGGAACTTTCACCGCTGGATTCCGGATAGGTTGATCCTTATTTGCTGGCTCTCTTGCTGACTGATTTCGGCACTCCCTTGAATAGTGCCCTTTCTGGTTGCATTTAAAACATACCACATTCAACTTGTTACAAAATCCTCCATGCTTCTTTCCACAAACTTGACAATCTGGAAAAGTTAATCTCAACTGATTCGGCTGATTCACATTAGCTGGACGGTTGCCCTGGCCTCCGTCTCCTGCATTTTATCTTCTGAAATTAAAATTTCTCCCTGGCTGGAACTTGCCCTTCTTAAAGTTTGAAAACTTCCCTGTTTGTGACTGACCCTCACTTCCTTCAACTTTCCTTTTCTTGCTTTCCTTTTCCTTCTGGAACATCTCACTCTCCGTCTCTGCGATCATAGCCTTCTGTACCATTCCTGCATAGGTATCCAATTCAAAAATGGCTACCTTCCCTCTGATCCATGGTTTCAAACCTTGCTGGAATCTTTTAGCTTTCTTCCTATTAGTATCAACATACGACGGCACATACCTTGACAATTCCTCAAATTTACCCTCATAATCTGTTACCGACATATTCCCTTGCTTTAACTCTAAAAACTTCAGCTCCATTTGATCCTGAACAAACTGAGGAAAATACTTTTCTAAAAACAATTCCTTGAACCTTTCCCAACTAATAACATTTGTGCCTTCCAATGTCTTCACCATTTCCCACCAATAGGTGGCCTCATTCTTCAGATAGTAACTTGCAAACTCAACCTTCTGTTCATCTTTCACTTTCACTAAGGCAAATGCCTTTTCTATTTCTTTTAACTAAAAATTTGCTTCAATTGGCTCTAAGGAACCCTTGAATTCTGGTGGGTTTATTGCCTGAAAAGTTTTGAAAGTTACCTGGGGATTGGTCTGTCTTTGTTGTTGTTGTGCCAGGTGAACTGTTTGTTGGGCCAAGATTTGAAGAATCTGGGCTATTGCTGGGTCCATGGGTCCTGGGTTCACATTCTAGATTGTATCATTTTGGTTATTATTGTTGTTGGTTTCTTCATTCTGGGTGTTGGTGCAGGTATTTCTTTTGGGAGGCATTCTCTGTAAAGAATCAATCAACTTATTTAGCTTTTGAATCAATCTTTTACATAAAAGAATAGTTTTACAAAACAGAAATATTTCTTTTTGAAAACAGTTGTGACTAAATAAATTGCATGCTTCTTTACAGAATATAAACAGTTATGGAAAACAGGGCACATGGTATCACAGGGTATAACTGGTGCAATAAATAAGGTAAGGTAAAACAGGTGCAATAAAATAAATGACAGTACTGGAAAGGAAAAAGGTACTGATATATATAGATCAAAAGTTTTAGGGTAGTACAAGCGTAAAGACGCTTCGAAAGTAAAAGCAAAAAGGTACAACAACCTACTCACTAGTCAGCATCGCTAGTCTATAAATACAACTCAAAAGTCTTCTGATACACACTACACACTACTGTCCATACTACATAACCATAACAACACTGCTCAGCATCTCCATCTCTGAATCTCTAACTCAGCTCCAAGGAAACTCTGGTCCTGCCAGCCTCTCAAAGTCCTCCATCACCTCAGTAGCCCAGCCCATCAGTGCATCAGGGCCTCTGCCAGGTAGTGTAGCTCCATGTAGCCTAGCCTCAAGAACCCTCCGTGTCACATGAATCTCCTCTCGAAGCTCCCTCACACCACGATCAACATCTGTAGTCCTGATGATATGCTGTAACTCTCTGATCTGAATCAACAAGGAATCACGCTCCAATAGAAGAGCCTCATACCGGTAATAAGGAACTGGGGCAATGTAGACTGGAATGGAGCACTCGCAACTGAATGCCCAGTGGAATCTGAATCAGCTGGTGGGGGTCCTCTAATAGGTGGCCTCATGCCTGGAGGTGTAATAGCCTGCAATGGTACGGGCTGCAACACCGGTGGAGGTAGAATAGCCAATGCTGGTGGAACAACAGGATGTGGATCCGAAAAAGGCACTCCAACTGAAGGCTCTGAGTGATCAGCTGATACGGGAATAAAAGAGTCGGCCATCTCTGCTATCTGAAATCATATCGTAATATAAGAATCTCGTACCACGATGCAAACTATACTAATACCGGATATACCGAAACACTCAACCTCTCAACGTTCTATCATCCTATGCCTTACTTCTAATCCTAGCCCTCTACCCATTCCCGTTAACCTAGGCTTGTGTCAGTGACTTATAACCTGTAGCTCTGATACCAAACCTGTGGCGCCCTCCAAACCCGGGTCAGAAGTTTGGGGTCCACACAAACACCTTAATTATAACCTGCTTATAACAATAATAAAGATAATAATAATATATGCAATGACCCTACTTACCAATCACCACGGACCGCAACAGATTAAAGTATGCACACAAGCCAAACACACTAATATATTACAAACCGTTCAAATCCCAACTATTTCAAATTCAAACTGAGTATTAAACATTATTACAAACTTTTACAAACTTAAATTATTCCAAAAGAAGCCTACTAACTCAGCTTTCTCAACCTGAACCCCAAGCTCTCGCGCTGGACTGGGGATCCTCTTTACCAACTGGTTCCTTTTTAACTGGAAAGAATATAAACAACATCGCACAAATGAGCTAACTAGCTCAGCAAGTCACAATGACAAAACTGAGAATAATGATCATCAGGTGAATATGTTTATGATATCAAGTGAACAATGGATTATGATTTAGAATTGGATATTATACTTTTAATTTAAAAACCAAGGTTAGGCTGTTGATCAGTCACGCACTAACCCCGAGCAAGGCACACAACATTACTCTAACTACTGGATCCAAGGCACACATTGGCCTAACTTGACCATTATATGGTCTGACCACGAATCTGGTCCACAATTTTATAAAAACAATCCAATTCTAACATAATAACAGAATATGCAATAATAAACAATAACCGAAATCATTAACAACAATAAATGTTTAACAATGAAAGGGTTTAAATCCTTGTAAGGATCAACAAGGTACTTTTAAAGCTTGAATGCTGGGTATTGAAAGAATTGAATAACAAAGGAAACAATGTTTCAGGGTTTCAAGGATTTGGTCTTTCAAAGCATAAGATATCATGGATTGAGTATATAATAATTCAGTTCAGTGTCTGGTATTTAGTTTGTATGTATTTGTGGAGTAGTATCGTAGATTTGTGGTTCTTGTTTGGGTATACAATAATCAATGGATTAGAAAGAATATGGTTCATAGCTCAAGAACAATAACTGAAATCAGGATTTAGGTTTCCGTGCTTCAAAGCACTTGCAATGTCAACAAGACTATCAAGAATTACAATATCTCGAGAAAGTTCAGAACACTTGCCTGATATTAGCTTACTATCCTGCACTTGCTTTCAATCACAATCGTCTTACTCCTCAACTACCTGTTTCCCTTTCCTACGCCTTGCCTCTTCTGCTCACATATCATAAGCATCTATCAATCATCAACTCACAGGATTCTATTCAACACATACTTCTATCTACCCTTCGTTTTACCCAAATCCGATTAACGGATTGAAATCTATGCAATAACCAAGTAAACACCGAATATATTGACCGATAGTCAAACAACAGGTCACGTATAACACATAATACATCACGTAATCAATGACATTTCATTTATAAAGAAGTCTCGGGTCATAAATATGCTTTCAGGTATTTAAAATGATTTTTAAAACATTTTTCGGAATTAAAACGGGTCGTTGGATCAATTTCGGAATAATAAACAGGGTTCGGTTGGCCAATTCTGGCTCCGAAACAATTTTAGAATAATTATCGAGCCTTGGAAATAATTTAGAATAATATTTTAAAGCTCGAAACTATTTTTCAGAATTTTTAAATCATTTTTAAATAATTAAATCTAATTAAATAATTAATAAAAAAATCAATTAATAATTAATTAACTCAATTAATCAATTAATTTTCGAATTAATTGACTAATTAATCAATTAAAAATTAACTGAAATTAATTAACTAATTAATTCAGATTTATTTGTGAATAAAAAATAATTTTCGGAATTAAAATAATAATTTTTAGAATTTTCAGAAATTAAAAACGAATTTTTATAATAAAAATAAATAGGAAATATGATTTTTAAACATTTTTAAAACAGAAATCCAATTTTTGCAAAGTCTGGAAACTACAGGGACCAAACTGCATCGTTTTCAAAATTGCAGGGACCAAACTGCAATTTTGCAGTCCAGTCGCCGGAAAAAGTCGGGGGTAGCCGGAGAACACGTTCCCGGCGTCCTCACCCCACCAACACCTCCAGATCACATCTACAGGTTACCAGGAACACAACCATGCAATTAAAACAACCTAACAATCCCTGAGTTGGCCGGAATTTGGCCGTGAAATTTTCCAGTTTCCGGCGAACATCGGAAAACTTCAAAACACAACACCCTTCTCTACAGACCTCGTTGGTTCATGAGACTTATACGACTAGATTGCAAATTTCACAGAGAACACAACCCACTATAACACAACATCAATCTATCACAGAATAAGAAACCCCCCAATTTCAATTAAGAACATTCATACGGGTTATAAACCCTAATTTTAAAATTCGAAAATCAAACTCAAATTTGAACATGTTATTGAACTCCAAATCAGACGTATGACATATGAAAATCATCAGGAAAACAAGCTCTACAACATGCAATCATCAAATCATACAAACAATCATCCGAACAAAAATTCATATTTTTAATAAAATAAATTCAAAAATAAATAAATTTTTAGAAAAATAACCTTGATTTCTGCAGGTGTATGGATTACAGAATCTGGTAGAGCTCTTCAAGACCTTCAGATTGGTTACTCGAGCTTTCCAAACCGAATTCAATAACACCTCCAAATGCTTGTTTGATTCTTAGAACAGTTTTAGGAAATTAGGGTTTTTCTCTGAAAATTATATGATTATCTGTCTGCAAATAATTTTGATACGAAATAAAATACGGTAAAAGGCTATTTATAATTATGGAAAATTAGTATCCCGTTGGATCATTCCGGATATAAAACGGTACGTTTATTTGTAAAAACTGATCCAAACGGTATCGGTTTTCGGGATAATTATCCAAATCAGTACAATTTGTACTACGGTCTTGGTCTCAGCGCCTAGTTACGTATTACGAAGTGATAATTGTGATAGTTTAACAAAAAGCTCCCGTTTACCGAGAATACGGGTTTTATTGATTTACCGAAACGAATATTGTATCGAAAATGTTGCGCCGGGACCCGCGCAGGACAAACCGTACGCCGGATCGAAAAAATCGAAACATGGAATATGCTCGGAATATTACAATTAGGTTAGGAAGGAGTTCTCGAAAGAGTTTCGGGTTCCAAAAACGTAACAACGGTTGACGTTGGTTGGTTCCCGTTTTTATAAAATAGATTTTAATTACCCGGAAAAAGATTTTAGAAATTTCATATGATTCTTATAAATCCATAAATCAACATAAAAATAATTAAGAAGATTTAACAATTATCTATATTTTATTTTGGACATATAAAAATTAAAATACTCAATTAATATTATTTTTGAATATTCAAGTACAGATAACACTTAACAATTAGCTTACAGAATAGATACTGAACACACATAATAATTATATAATAGCAAAAATAATTACACGATATATCCCGGATATTACAATTATAGATTCAAATAGTGGAGGCATTCAGGCTAGAAAAGGGAAAGGAAACTTAGGTGGCAGTAGTTCAGCTTTAGTAGTTCATTTTCAATTTCAGTAAAGCAGGAAAGCGATTTAAGGCATGTAACTCTACCTTGTCTTATGAATTGATATTGCTAATGCCATGATAAAGTAGTGATTCTTTTTTATACTTGTGATAAACCTGTTATTGATTTCTGAGAAACCCTAATATTGATTCTTATGATAACTTGTTATTGTTATTGATTTCTTGAGATTTAAAAGTAGAATGCCTCAGATTTTGCTATTGTTATTATTATTGCTTTATAGAACTGCTATGTAGTTACTTGCTGAGATTTTGTGCTCATTTATATTTGCTTTACTCTAAGCATGGCAGTTAAGAAAGAAGATGGCCAGACTTAGGCGTTCAGCTTGCATGAGCGTTCCTGGTAGTCCCTACCGTGTTATAGGTTTCCAGATGCCAAAGCAGGTAGCAGTGAGTGTGAGCATGTGTAGTAGAAGGAACGATTCTTTAAGTTGGTTTAGATACAATGAGTTATTTGTCGGTTCCAATTAGGAATCGAATGAAATTGAATTCATTAATATTTTGGATTATAATATAGTTATTTTGGTTGGTAGTTGCAATCTTATCTCAAACTTAATCCTGTATAGATCATGTTAGTAGTTAATCGGAGTTTAATATATCTGTTGATATTATTAGTTTAATGGTGTGTGAGTCCTCATTTCCTAACCCCGAGATTGAGGTCGTCATAAGTTTGGTATCAGAGCTACATGATCTAGTCCCTGAGACAAGTTAGGATAAAGGGTATTTGGGAAAATTATATTACGAGAGTGTTCGACTCATATAGAGTTGAGTTAGACTATTAGGTATAGTCTAAGTGAATAGGATAAGAGCGTGAATAGATGTAATAACTCGAATTTTTGAGACCCTGTAAAACGTTTAATGAATAGTAACCCTGTCAGACGGGAAAACTTTTAAGCCCACACTATATAGTGCATAAGAAAATGAGTTTCGGAATAGATATTACGACTATACGTACCAAATGAGTGTATGTAAACGCTATTAGTTTTCGAAGGAAACGAACTCTAAAAAACAACCGTAATTACGACTTATCAAGGATTATGGGAATCATAATGTAAGTACGAGATTAAAATCCTACGAATTTATATTCAATTAGGATAAATAAAAATATAAGGGATAGAAACGAAAATAATTACATTGCGAACCATTTACGAATAAGTATTGCGGAGAACGTTTAAGTAACCGAGCGAACGCGTAAACGATTAATTAAACGTAACACACTAACTAAACCATGGTAAGGAAGTAACCATGGTTACTTGATCAAATAGTGAGCTAACCCTAGGATGACCAAGCTAGCTAGCAAATAGTGTGCTAAGGAGCTAACCTTGTAGTTTAGCTTGTAAGCTAGCAAGCTACAAAGATTTGTCCATGGATTTGGAGACAAGGAATAAACCTAGAATGCTATACTAGGAAGAATAAAAATCAAGTTGCAAGATATCAACTCACCTTCCAAGAAGCAACCTAAAAATTCTTCCAAGAGAAGCAACCAAGGGCTATAAATACCCCCCACCCCCATTTTTCTCTTCCATTCGACAATTTGAAGAAAAAGGAAGAAATGGCAATTCAAAACTCCAAGCTCTAGTTCTTGTAAAATCCTACAAATATTTCCCAAGTATCCTAGCAACTAAAATAAGGTAAGAAAAATCTTTCATCTCTTTTTATCAAGGTTTGATGGGTGGAATAAATTCAAGAAGTTCACTAGTGAATAGTGTGAATAGTAACCTCTCTTTGGTTCTTGATTTTTAATGGTGGTTTTAGGTTCCAAAAATCGTACCAAGCACTTCCAAGCCTCCACCATCCTCAAGAACACATCTCAAGCTTTCAAGAAAGGTAAAAATCTTTGGCCTAACTTTATTTAAGGTTCATGTTTAAGATCCATTTAGTGGGTATTAGTAAACCTAGCATACTAAGTGTTGTTTATGAAATCTTGATGATTAAGTTAAGTAGATTTAAGGTTGGTTGTTTTTGCCTCAAGAACATGATGTTCTTGAGAGGAGTTTATGTGTTGATGATGATATGATGATTGTTGGTGGTTGTGTTGATAGTTAAGGCATAAACGAAACCCCGATCGTAAACGTAACTTCGTTAAAACCAACAAACCGTAACTTTAAGTTTCTGCAGAAAGTCTCGAAGTTTTAAACTGTAGATTCTTGAGAAATAACCTTTGTTTAAGATAGAAAATGTTATAAGGATCGCTTAGGCGCTTGAATCACTTAATTCCGATTTACGATCAAAAGTTATGATCATTTTAGTAAAAGTGTTTTACGCGACAAAAACTGCTACAAATCACGAACTTTGAAAATATAAAGAATAGACTTAAAGTTATTATTAAATAATGAAATTTTTACAGAGAGTAACATGTGGAGTTTACTAACTTTCATAAAAATTTCAAGTGAAAATAATGATTTCTCAATTTTATAAAAATGTCGGAGCTGAGACCGCGCGAGTAGAAACCGTAAGAATCCTTAAGGGGAGCCGACACCAATAATGAGAATGAACTCAAGATACTTAGGAAAATGAAGTAACCATAAAGTGTTTATGACTTAAAAGAAATGTTTAGGGTAGTATGAGTTGAGAGGGAGTATAATGAGTAGCGCATGAGTGCGAATTACCGTGGATTAGGGCGGAACCTAACGAAATGAAATGTGTTTATGGTTATAGATTTCCGAGCGGAACCTAGAGCATCCTCCACCTCGAGATACCCAGGCAAGTTTACAAACCCAACTCCATTTTACTGTTGTATTGTGAAAATATTGTTTTACTATCATCGCATAAATACTATGTTTGCCATGATACGTAGTTTTGAATTTTCGCATTATATAGCGATGTGGTACGATAAGTATATATCGTGAAATGTTATTTCGCTTTAAGCGTAATGTATGATAGAAGACCGAGGGTCGGTCGGGATTTAAGATAAAACCCGGAAATCACTCCAGAGGTATTATAGGATGGATATAAGTCCATAATAGTACATTTTAGAGGGACTCATCGTCCACTTACGAAACACTAAAACACCTCGAACTTTTAAAACGGATTCCCAATGAGCATAGTCCCTCAACTATATTTTATTGATTCAGATATTAAATACTATATACGTATTCCTTTATTATAGGAGTAGTATACTTCAACGTTTATTTACTCAAACCGATTAATCATTATAGATTATTAATTATGTAAACACAAACTAGTTGAGGAATACTATTTAAATAAATCTTTTAAAAAGAATAACTCATTCGAGGTATGATGAATATCAATTATCATTTAATCATTTATAGACTACTATTTAATTAATGATTATTTATTTAAGAATTGTTATTGATTTAAAGATCATAGACCCTGATATACCTTCTGATTTAGAAGTTTCATTTGAATAATTTCAGATCGTCGGTGAATATTATCCCGACCTATTATTATATTGAATATAGTTTCATGAAGAAACTTTCTCCTTATTAATTATCTGTTGACAACGGTCAACTCATATCCCTAGTACTTCCTCCGAAATTCTTGGAAGTACGTATATACATATATATACACTTATATTCTAAAAAGATAAACTATCTCTATCAACAAGCAAAATGCTTGGGGAACTTCGATGTGGTTCAAGTTCCCGAGATTGATAGGATGCTGTTGAAGGACAATGGAGGGGTAGACTCTGGTACTATGTGTGCTGGATGGGCTACCAAAGGTACCGCAGGTGAAGGTACTTTGTGTACTCAAGAACTTGTGAAGTATGTGTATACCCGAAAATGGGACACGTAGCCCGAATGCGGCCAGGGTGATACCCGAGAGATGACGGTATTAGTCCTTTTACTAGTAAAGAAGGTTACTTTCTGTAGGACGACTGATCATCGTATGCGGTGGCTCCTGTGAGATGTCCAAAATCTTCCAATTAATATTGATATGCAATACCGTAACCCAAGCCTAGGTGCTGGGATTACTATTAAGGTATTCGCAGGTTATAAAAAACCCCTTAAAAGAATTATTCTTATAAGAAGGTGTGGGACACTGAGAAATCTACTTTTAAATAAAATATATATACAATATATAATGTTATTATATAGTCATTTTCATACTGTACATTATTATGCTGAGCATCTTAGCTCACACTTATTTTCTTAAATTGACACAACACAACAATGAATCAAGATGCCTGCCATGAGAACCACAGCCAGGAAACGGGTAGGAAATGGCCAGTTGTTCCGTAGATTATTTGGTGCAGTACCTCAGGTAGTCGGAATAAGATGGATTAGTTTTCAGTTGTTTATAGTTCGGCTTATTTATAAGTATGGTTTATGTAAAATAAGAAATAAGAAGCGTATATTCGGCCGGCGGATTAACCTTACTTAAAGGTCACCCCCGGTAAGACTAATTACATTTGGGTTGTAATAAAATTTCTCTAGTAATGATGGTTCATTTCCAAGACAATAACCTGTAGTGTGTGTGTGTTAAGTGTGGGGTCGTGAAGCGTGAGTATTTACATATTGTAGTGTGAGTTGTGTGAGATTAGATAGCGTGGCTTCCGAGACTCCTGACCCCGGGTTTAGGGGCGCCACAATAGAGTTAGGGCTTTGAGTCAGTAGGAGGTTTATTTAAACTTAATGTTGTTTCGTGGCTACTATTTTATGTCTTCTCTCAGGACCCTAGTTCAGATGATAGCGGTTTTAATTCAGTTTCTGATTGATGTTGATACCTAGGTTGTTGTTAAGTATCAAAAGTGGTATTAATATAGATGATTGATGTTGACTTCAGTATGGGATGTTGTGAGCATCAGAGTTCGTATTGATATCTAATTTGATATGACATCAAAATGAGTATTAATATTAAGAGTTGAGAGCTTTGGTGGATAGATTAGCTCGTGAGTCTAGCCAGCAGACTTCAGTGTTGGACGATGAGTGGATAGTTCGTGTTAAGATGGTGGAGCAGTTTACCGAGGAGATTGGACGAGGGACCGTCCACTAGTGTTGCAGATGCTGAGGCCAAGAGGGTTTATAAGATCATTCATTGGATGTAGTCCGTATTGAGAGAGATCTTGGATAGTTAGATGGTGATGATCATGTGGGAACTTTGATGGAGCAGTAGTTGTCGGTGTTGTTGTATTATGTTTGGTTTTCTATGGTTGTAGTCAGTAGAGGCTAGGAAGGGGGATGTTTTCCAGTTTTTTCTTTATTTTATCCTGCTATATCATTGTACCTTATGCTCGAACTTATTGTACCTAAACTTCTTTATTATGCACTATTGAAGCCTTATATAAATCTTTCGCCTTGTAAACCCTGGAAATCTTTATCAACTCTTTTACATACCATGTTTCTAAATACCTTATAAATCATATCTTGTACCATGTGAGGACCATAACTGAGGAGCGAATTATGTAGTAATAGGATTGCATGTGCAAGTGGGTAAAGCTTAAAACCCACAAATGGTTTCAAAAAGAATCTTTATTGTTATATATGCCATGCTATCGTATTACTAAATAATTGCTCAATCAGGATTGTAAAGAATGGTCACATCACCAAATCACCAATAAAAAACTCAAATCCAAGAACTAAACCAAGATACTCCTATGATGAACCGACTTGTTCAACTTTTGCAATAACATGTATCCCCTAAAGTTGGAAACTTCAAACATTTTCAGTTCGTGCATCCCCCATAGTGTGTAGGATTGCCAGAACCGATTAAAGCTTAGTCATGATTGAGAGAAATGGAAAAGCGTTCGAGTTAGCGGAAGTTAAGGATGAGAAAAAAGCGCAGTACACAAGTTATTACCTTTAGGTTGAGGCAAGTTATATGTAGAAATCTTCAAAGGCGTTGCTTGAAGGAAAAGTGATAATCTGGGAGAAGTTTATAGAGATGTTTTAGAGAAGTATTTTCCAAATTATATGCAAGACCAGTTGGAGATGAGATTTCTGAATTTAAGACAAGAAGACGTGATTTGTTTTAATTACAATCAAGAAGGTCATTATTCGGCGGAATGCCCAAGTGAAGCAGGGAATCCGAAATTGACTTATTTTAAATATGAAAGGTGGGCCATATTGCAAGGAACTGTAAGGAGCCTGTTTCGAAGGCAAATATGCTTAGGATTACTGGACTATCGCCCTCTGCAACACCAGCAGCTCAGCCAAGGGCAAAAACGTTCAACATGACAATGAAAGATGTTGTGCGGAATGTGGATGTGGTGGCAGGTATGCTTGATATAAACTCAGTAGAAGTTAAAGTGTTAATGGATTCTGGAGCAACTAGATCCTTTATTGCTGAAAGTGTTATTGCTAGATTAAAGTGTGTTGCATGCCCTCTCGAACATAATTTGATTAGAGAAGTAGCGAATCAAGAAAGAGTTACTGCCAAAAGAATCTGTCCCATTTGCGATAGGATTATAGATGGTCGACACTTTTCCGCTGACTTAATTCTTTTTAAGTTAGGAGAATTCGATGTTCTATTAGGGATGGATTGGTTTTCAAACCACTATGTGCAAATCGAATGTAGAAGCAAGAAAGTGAAATTAGAGACCAAGGATGGTATTGAAGTGATATTCAAAGGAAAGAAGCAAGAGAAGAAGTTTCTAATGGCAATTTAAATGAAGAGACTGTTACAAAATGGGTGTGAAGTGTATTTAGCACATCTGAAGGATGTAGAAAAGGAGTCCTTAAGGATTAAAGATATTCCAGTAGTTAAAGATTTTCCCGATGTGTTTCCAGATGAATTACCTGGACTACCTCCAGATCGAGAGGTCGAGTTTACGATTGATTTGGCTCTTGGAACAGAATCAATATCGAAAGCTCTCTATCGAATGGCGCTTGTCGAGATAAAAGAATTAGCGACGTAGTTGCAGGAATTGCTGGATAAAGGAGTTATTTTCCTGAGTGTATCCCTGAGAGGTGCACCAGTGCTATTTATAAATAAGAAAGTTGAAAGTCTGAGACTGTGTATCAATTATCGCGAATTAAATGAGTTGAGGAATAAAAATAAGTATCCTCTACCGTGAATCGATGACTTGCTTTGATAAATGGGAAGGAGCTACTTGTTTCTCAAAGATAGACTTAAGATCTGGGTATCATCAGCTGAAGATTAAGAAGATGATATACCCAAGATGGCATTTCGAACAAGATATGGACACTATGAGTTCTTGTGATGGAGTTTGGATTGAAAAATGTGCCAGCTGCATTTATGGATCTTAGGAATAGAGTATTCAAGGAATATTTGGATAAGTTCATGATCGTATTATTTATTGATGATATCTTGATATACTCCAAGACGGAGGAAGAATACATGGAACATTTGAGGATTTCTTTGGAGATTTTGAGAAAAGAGAAGTTATATGCAAAGTTTCGAAGCGTGAATTTTGGTTAAAGGAAGTTTAATTTCTTGGACATGTAGTTAACAGTGAAGGTATTAAAAGTAGACCTAGCCAAAATAGAAGCTGTGATGAATTGGGATAGGCCTAAGAATCCTATAGAAGTCATAAGCTCTCTTGGATTAACAGGGTATTACAGGAGATTTGTACAAGATTCTTCTAAGATTGTTGTCCCATTGACTAAGTTGACAAGGAAGAATAAAAAGTTTGTTTGGACGGATAAGTGCAAAGGAAGCTTTCAAAAGTTAAAGAAAAGGTTGGTAATCACATCAGTGTAGGTTTCTCCCGACGAAAAGGTAAGTTTGTGATCTACATCGATCCTTCGTATAAAGGGCTAAGTTGTGTGTTGATGCAATATGGGAAAGTGATAGTATCTGTGATAAGGAAATTAAAGCCACACGAGCAGAAATATCTTATGCATGATCTAGAATTAATAGCGATTATATTTGCCCTTAAGATTTGGAGGCCTAATTCGTATGGTGTGAAGTGTGAGATTTATACAGACCATAAAATCTTAAAGTATATTATTACGTAGAAAGAATTGACTATGTGGCGAAGGAGATGGTTGGAATTGATCAAAGATTATGACGATATTATCAGTTATCCTCCCGGAAAAGCGAATGTTGTAGCAGATGCGCTAAGCCGTAAATAAGGGCTAAATGTGTTAAACTTCATATGAGGAATTAATCAAGGATTTTTGGAAGTTGGAAATAGAAGTGCGAATTCCAAAAATGGGAATTGAGGTAATGTATGCAATGACTTTTCAGCCAAAATTTTTAGAAAAGATTCAACGTCATCAAGAACAAATGATGAACCACGAGAAGGATAAGTTGTCTGGAAAAGAAATTAAGGCTCAAAAGGATAAGCACAAAACTCAAGATTATCGATTCACCATGGAAGTACAAAAATGTAAAAGGACTTAAAATAAAGTTATTGGTGGCCAAATATGAAAAAAGAAGATTACGAAATGGATAAGTAAATGCTATATCAGAAAGTAAAAGCGGAACATCAGCGACCGAGTGGATTGCTTCAACCACTAGACATACCTGAACGGAAATGGGAGTTTATCGTGATGAATTTCATAGTAAGATTACCAAAAACTAAGTCTAATCATGACACAATATGGGTAATAATTGATCGATTGACAATGTCAGCACGTTTCTTGCATATCAGTGAAAGATTCTCATTGGAAAATTTTAGTTAAGATGTATGTGGATGAAATCGTGATACGTGTTAGATATATTTGAGATGTCATGTCTAATATGTTTCATGTTTAGTATTCAGATCTTAACAAACAGGAAATATCAGTACTTACTGGAATCAGTTTTTACTGGAAGTCAGAACTTAAGGATATCAGAATCTAGATTATCAGAAGATAAATATCAGAAGATAAATATCAGAACTTAAGTACGGGAGGACTTACAGTTAAGGAAGGAAGCTGATTTACATGAAAGAAGATCGAGACTAATACAAAAGAAGATATGCATGGAAAGAGTTAGAGGACTGAAAGAATTGTATAAGATATCTGATTGATATATTTTAGGAGACAAAATTATATTCCATATCAATTAGAAGTTATCTTGTAACTGTGTACTATATAAACACATACATAGGTTTACATTATATGTGTTATCATTATCGAGAAGATCATACATTGTAACCTAGAAGCTCTTGTGATATTTGTTCATCACTGAGAGAGAACAGTTCCATTGTAACAGAGTTTATTATATTGAATATATCTGTTTACTGTTACTTGTGTTCGAAATTGATTTGATTGTATTCTATACTGTATTCAACCCCCTTCTACAGTGTTGTGTGACCTAACAATTGGTAGAACAGCTTATCTGTTAACACACATATAGTAAAGATCCAAAACAATCATGTCTGAAGAAGCATAAAATCCAACCAAGCCCACCAAAACTGAAGAAACTAAAAACACTCAAATCCACAGTCGATATGAGACTATTAGGGTTCCCATACTGAGACCTTCTGAGTATCCTATATGGAAAGTGAAGATGGCTATGTTTCTGGAAGCTACAGATCCAAAATATCTTGACAAAATTAATGAAGGACCACATAAGCCTACCAAGCTCTCTATTGTAGTTGCAGATCAGCCAGCAAAGACCATACCAAAGGAGAAAAGTGAGTATATAGCTGAAGATATCTCATCCATTGCTAAGGATGCAAAGGTAAGGCATTTGCTGCATAGTGCCATTGATAAAGTCATGTCAAACAGGGTAATTCATTGCAAGACTGCAAAGGAGATATGGGATGCTTTGGAGACAAGATGCCAGAGAACTGATGCAATCAAGAAGAACAGGAGGACTATACTCACTCAAAAGTATGAGCACTTTGACTCAAAAGGTGATGAGTCATTAACTGACTTATATGACAAGTTTGTCAAACTCTTGAATTATCTGTCACTGGTTGACAAGGAATATAATCTTGAAGATTCAAATCTAAAATTCCTTTTAGCTCTTCCTGAAAGTTGGGATTTGAAGTCTACTACTATAAGAGACAACTATGCTCTTGATAAAACTACTCTTGATGAAATTTATGGTATGCTCAAGACATATGAACTTGAGATGGATCAAAGAAGCAAGAGACATGGGAGAAAGTCAAGGATAGTTGCTCTTAAGGCTGAGGAGGAATCCCCCAAAGTGGCTGTCTCAAAGAAAGGCAAATGAAAGACTCTCATCACAAAGTCTGATTCAGAATCATCAAGTTCTGATGATGATGATTCAGAAACTGAAAGTTTACCTGAAATAGATGCTGATGAAGAGATGATGAAATTGTGTGCTCTTATGATGAAGGGTATCACAAAGATAGCCTACATGAAATTCAGAAGGGGAAAGAAGTTTTCCAAGAAAGGGTTAAGAAAGTATGAAGGAAAAAGTGCAAAGTCTGACAGAGGAGACAACTCAAATGTCAAATGCTACAATTGTGGTGAAAGAGGCCACAAATCTCCTGACTGCAAGAAAGGAGAGAGTGACAAAGGCAAGGCACTTGTCACAAAGAAGAAAAGATGGACAGACACTTCAGATTCTGAAGATGAGGTGAACTATGCCTTGATGGCAAATACTGATGGCAGCCCTGAAACTGCTGAATTAAAGGTACCTCAAACAACTTATGCTTTTCATACTGATGATATTACTGAATTGAGATTATATCTTAAAACCATGTTTATTAGCTACAGAGATCAAACTTTAACATGTGAAAGATTAACTTCTGAAAATCTTGCTTTTAAGAAGAGGAATGATTATTTAGAAAAAGAGTTAGTTATATTCCATCAAACTCAGAAAGAGAGAGATGATGCTTTTTATGTTAGAGATGAATTGCTAAAATTGGATAAATCTCTCAAAACTGAATTAGAAAAAAGAAAAAGAGATTATCAGGACTTGGACTAACTCTGGCAGAACAACTCAGAATTTATTAAGTAGTGGAAACTGGAAAGAGGGCTTAGGTTATGAAGATGATAAAAGTGAAAAAGGAAGTAAACAAATTGAGCCAATTGTTGTTAAACGAACTGCTAAGCCAAAGGTAAATCTTGTTAAGTTTGTAGCTAAAAATGTAAAGTCTGATTCTGAAAAGATGAAAGAGTCTGTGACAGAAGTTTAGGAGAAGTCAACTTCTGACAAATTAGAACAGGATAAACCAGTTGAAGTCAACATAGGCTTAATGACAAAGAAGCAGCTTAAGTATAAGCTGAAAGGAATAAGGAATGTCAACAAGGTTAAGGCATCTAGGAAAAATAGGAATGGAAAGGAAGGTGTGAATAAAAGCAATAATTATATGCCTGTTCCTAATGCTCCTAGAAGAAATGTTATAACTGTGGAAACTCTAACCATCTTGCTTCTTTTTGCAGGAAGAATAAGAATATAAACTTTTTACCTCCTAAGTCAGGAGTTAAGAGTCAGTCTGTTAGGTTTAAGCCATAAAATCCTTGTTTTCATTGTGGTAGTTTATGGCATTCCATTTATACTTGTAAGGAATATCATAGTTTGTACTATGATTATTATCAAATAAAACCTTCTTTGAAGAAAGTTGCTTTAATTCCTTCTAGTGTAAAGTCTGATGCAAAGTCTGATATAAGTTCTGATAAACAACATGTTAGCATAAATTCTGATATTAAATCTGCTGCAAATGCTAACAAACTTAAAAAAGCCAAAGGATCCAAGCAAGTATGGGTCCTTAAAACTAACCATTAGTGGTCTTTGTGATTGCAGGGCAACAGGGAAAATCCCAGTACTGGATAGTGGATGTTCAGGACATATGGCTGGAAATAAAGCCCTGCTCTCAGACTTTGTGGAGAAAGCTGGCCCAGGAGTTTCTTATGGAGATGGCAACATGGGAAAAACTCTGGGATATGGCAATATTAATCTTGGGAATGTCATCATTAAATCAGTAGCTCGTGTCTCAGGACTTAAACACAATCTGCTGAGTGTGAGTCAAATCTGTGATAGAGGTTATCATGTAGATTTCTTTGAAGAACACTGTGAGGTTGTAAGCAATTCTACAGGCAAAGTGGTTCTGAAAGGTTACATGCATGGTAACATTTATGAAGTCAGACTTTCAACAAGTTCTGATGGTTCTGCAATCTGTCTGTTCAGTAGAGCATCAATTAAAGAAAGCTGGAATTGGCACACAAGACTCTCTCATTTAAACTTCAACAACATAAATGAGCTTGTAAAGAAAGATCTTGTGAGAGGACTGCCAAAATCAGTATTTGCTCCCGATGGCCTTTGTGATTCATGTCAAAAGGCAAAACAAAAAAAATCTTCTTTCAAGAGCAAAACTAAGTCAATAATTCTTGAGCCTTATCACCTACTGCATGATGATCTATTAGGTCCAGTCAATGTCATGCCTATTGTAAAGAAGAAATATGCTATGGTTATAGTGGATGAGTTCACAAGGTACACTTGGGTGTACTTCTTGCACAAGAAGAATATAACTGCATTTACTCTAAATGATCATATCAGAAAGCTGGATAAGTTGATCAAAGATTCTGTTAAAATATAAGAAGTGATAATGGCACTGAGTTCAAGAATTCAATCATGGAAGAGTTCTGCAAAGAGAATGGAATCAAACAGGAATTTTCTGCACCTGGAAATCCACAGCAAAATGGAGTTGTAGAAAGAAAGAACAAGACTCTCATTGAAGCTGCATGAACTATGCTTGATGAAGCAAAGCTACCAACCTACTTTTGGGATGAAGTTGTACAGACTGCTTGTTTTACACAGAATGCAACACTCATAAACAAGCATGGAAAAACACTATATGAGATGGTGAAGAAAAAGAAGCCAAATCTGAAATACTTTCATGTATTTGGATGCAAGTGTTTTGTTCTTAAGACCCATCCTGAACAGTTGTCAAAATTTGATCTAAAAGCTGATAAAGGAATCTTTGTTGGATATCCACTTTCCATAAAGGCCTTCAGAGTCTACAATTTAAGAACAAGGGTTGTCATGGAATCTATCAATGTATCTTTTGATGATAAGAAGATTACTGGACTTGAAGATTTCAATGATCACGATCAGCTGAGATTTGAAAATGAAGACTTAAATTCTGATATTGTAAATTCTGATGAACTAAACTCTGATCCTGTAAGTACTGATGTCATTGAATCTTTGGTAACAACTCCAAAGGAAAATGCACCTGTCCAGGGGGAGCAAGCTAAAGATCCTACCACATCTCAAGACTCTCAAGAAGCATCAGAACCTGACACTGGCTCTTCAAGTTCTGATTCATCTAGTTCTGATGAGCAAAATTCTGATAATTCTGGAAACTCTGATACTTTAAATCCTGAAGGATCCAAGTCAAATTCTGAAGTCTCAGAGAGCATAACTACAGGGGGAGCATCAGAAAATGCTGATGGAGATAGCTTGGATCATGTGGGAGGATCCAGTTCTAGAAGTCAACTTCAATCTGCAAGGAAGTGGACCAAATCACATACACCTGACTTGATTTTTCGAGATCCTGAAGCAGGTGTCAGAACTAGAACTGTAACATCAAATGAATGTCTCTATCATTTTTTTCTATCTTAGACTGAACCAAAGAAAGTGAAAGAAGCTCTTCAAGATGCTGATTGGGTACAAGCAATGCAGGAAGAGTTAAATGAATTTGAAAGAAATGAAGTCTGGACCTTAGTGTCAAGACCAAAGAACAGATCAGTAGTTGGCACAAAATGGGTGTTCAGAAACCAAACTGATAGTGATGGAATAATTAAAAGAAATAAAGCAAGGCTGGTTGCTAAAGGCTACTCTCAACAGGAGGGTATTGATTATGATGAAACATTTGCACCAGTTGCTAGATTAGAAGCCAATAGAATCTTTTTGGCTTATGCTGCTCACAAAAAGTTTAAAGTCTTTCAAATGGATGTGAAAAGTGCTTTTCTTAATGGAGAATTGGAAGAAGAGGTCTATGTTGAACAATCTCCAGGCTTTTTAGATTCAAAATTTCCAAATCATGTCTACAGGCTTGACAAAGCACTTTATGGCCTTAAGCAAGCTCCTAGAGCATGGTATGAGACTTTAGCTCAATTCCTTCTGGAAAGTGGATTTCACAGAGGTACAATTGATAAAACACTGTTCTACCTCAACCATGGAAATGACTTACTTTTGGTACAGATATATGTTGATGATATCATATTTGGTTCTACAAATGCCAAACTCTGTGAGTGATTTGCAAAGCTAATGCAGTCAAGATATCAAATGAGTATGATGGGATAACTTAGTTATTTTCTGGGCCTTCAAGTCAAGCAAAATGAAGAAGGTAATTTTATCTGTCAATCCAAGTACACCAGAAATTTACTAAAGAAGTTTGGAATGCAAGACAGTTCAACTGTATCCACTCCCATGGCCACTGCAACTAAGTTAGATAAAGATACTGGTTCATCAGTAGATATTACTAACTACAGAGGTATGATTGGCTCTTTACTTTATTTAACTGCAAGTAGACCTGATATCATGTATGCTACCTGTCTTTGTGCAAGATTTTAGGCTGATCCAAGAGAACCTCACTTAATAGATGTGAAAAGAATTTTCAAGTACCTTAAGGGTACAGCTGATCTAGGATTGTGGTATCCTAGAGAATCAAATTTTAAGTTAATAGGTTACTCAAATGCAGATTTTGCAGGATGCAAAATAGACAGGAAAAGCACTAGTGGAAGCTACCAATTTCTTGGAGGCAGATTGGTTTCTTGGTTTAGCAAGAAACATAAGTCAATTTCCACATCAACTGCAGAAGCATAATATATTGCTGCAGGAAGCTGTTGTGCACAGATTCTTTGGATGAAAAATCAGTTACTAGATTATGGGTTAGAATTTTCTAAAATCCCTATTTACTGTGATAATCAAAGTGCTATTGCTATGACAGGTAATCCAGTTCAACACTCAATGACAAAGCACATCAGCATTAGGTACCATTTCATAAGGGAACATGTGATGGAATGTACAGTGGAATTGCATTTTGTTCCAACAGATCAACAACTAGAAGATATCTTCATAAAACCACTATGTGAAGCTACTTTTACAAGACTGGTAAATGAACTTGGAATGGTTTCAGGTTCTTTCTCTAAATCTGCTTAGTTTTTGTTCTCATGCATCAGACTTTATGATCATTGTTTACATATTATTTTATTGTCATATAATTTGTGCTTAAATTGAGAATTCATTAAATGCTGATTGTTATCTGATGTGGATCTTTAAACTCTGAAAGTGTTTTGAATGTTCTGTGACTATTCAATCCAATGAGGATAACTATGCTAGATGCTGACCTAGTAGTCTTTAACATACTAAAAATCCCATGTTTGAATTAGTTGTTTATGTGGTTTATGTGGAAACTCATTAACACAAGCAAATTTTGATTTTGAGCTTAGTCAAGTTTACTTTGTGTATCTTATTACTAAGTCACAAACTAGATTCTTGCTTCTTATCTGACAGATTCTGATGTCAGTAAATCTTAAGGATGAACTAAATGCTGATAAACCTCACTTATCAAAAGAAAAGAAAAGAAAAGTCAGGTACTCCTTTGAGATCTAGAGTAAATATGTGGAAGGGAAGACCCAAGTGCATTGCTGGTATTAAGTAATATGCATTAGAAAAGCAAATAAATTTTCTTGGTGACTTTTCACATTCTCTGATTATTGGAGAAATACTCTAACAACAACATAAATTCTAATGAGCAGTCGTGACTCACTTACACTGAGAAACCACTGTAAAAAGGAATTTCAAAAGATGCATAAAATGAGCACAAACAGTTAAGGTGGATTCTTGCATAAATTTGTTCTTGAGTAGATTTTGTGATTGATGACAGATTTTAAGCACTTTTCTTAGTTATGCCTTATTTCTAAGATGTATTGAAGTTTATCAGACTTTAATCTTTATCTAAAATTCTGTTGAATGCACACACTTTCACTCCATATGAATGATGAAAATTACTGTGGTGATTAAGTTGTTTTTGACAAATAGTTAAGTGTCATTTGTATAAATTCTGAGGACAAGTTCTGATGCAAGTTATGATGATTAAACTCTGAAGAATCAAATCAGTATTTGTATGAAGAATCACAGAAAAAGATTTTCACTTTTTAAGTTCAACAGCCATATTCTGATGATTGTTAAAATCTGATATAAGTCTAAGTTCTGATATTAAATCCTGATGGAATCCTTGATGCTTACGTGACATTATTCTTTACTTGACTTATTTATGGTAAAAACTGAAACAATCATATTTAAATCAAAATATATTTGGGTAAGATAAAAACAGTCATAATCATTATGGGTTAGTGGTAAACGTGTTTATCCTGAAAAACTGCATGTGCACGGTAATTATTGCTTATTTTACGTGCCCATTAACTCCTGCTTTAACTTTTTGCTGACTGTTCAGACGTTGCCAGGTGTAAAGTGTATCCCTTGCTTCAAAAATAACTGTTGAGTGGAGAAAGTATATATATGGAAGTTAAAAGATTTTCTAATCTTTTACTTACTTTTCTATTCTTAATCTCTTTTATTCCCTCTCTCTAATATTCTCTGAAGCGTTTTCTTACAGGACTTTTATCAAACACCTTGAAAACACTATCTTTCTCACTTAATTTCTTACAGAGATGGCACCAAAAGACTTGATTTTAAATGGAGCTAAGTTTGTTCCTAACAACTACTCATCTATTCTTAGCAAAGCTGAAGCTCCATCGGAACTTCACTTTATTCAAGATTTCCTTGCTAATTCTGATATTGGGTATGCTTTGACCCAACCTGAAGAAATCTCTGGAACTCAAGTGCCGGAGTTTTGGAGAAGTGGAGTATATGATGATGGTGGTGCTCAAGGGTCCCCAAGTATAATCTTTTTAACAGGGGAGGATGAGCATGTAGTCACTCTGGCTACCGTTCGTCAAGCACTGCAACTACCTGAGAATTGCGTTTATTCAACTGTTGAAGAGCCAGTTCTTCAAAATATAATGGCCAGTCTGGGGTATGAAAAGACATTGGCCAAGCTGGGTCAATTGAAGAGATCTTACATAAGGAGGGAATGGAGTTTCTTCTTTGACTACATTACAAAGACCTTCGCCAACAAATGTTCAAATTTCGATACAATCCCCATACTCAATCAACAAATAGGGTATGCTCTCATTAATCAGACTGATTTTGATTATGCAAGTGCTGTTTTAGGCTTTATTGGGGATAGGATGACAGAAGATAGGAATACTGTCCATTAGGACATCTTTCAAACCATCAACTCAATCATCTCAACCTGAATCATCAGCACATACCATCAGATCTTCATCTTCCAGGCAAAAGAGGACAAAGTCTGTTCCTCAACCTCCACAAAAGAGAAGGAAGATGATTCTCAGAGATGAATCTGATAGTGAAGAGGAAACAGTTGAAGCACGGGTTCATGCATCAAAACCTGTGATAGTTGGAGCTGAGAATGTTTCTTCTCGGAAAGAAACTGTAGCTCAAAGTTCTGATACTTTGAAGAGGAAATCTGTAAGTTCTGAAGCTGCTAAAGCAACTCCTTCACTGGCAAGGAGACTAAAGAAAATGAGGATAGAAAGGTACAAGGCCAAGCCTGTATCTGAGGATTCAACTAAAGCTGAGGAAGGGGATCAAGAATCTCTGATCTCATCAGAACCTGTGGTAATTGAAGCTCTGCCATTCCCTACTCAAGCTCAGGATACTGTGTCAACACCTCCTGTCTCTCCTATTAAAGCTACAGATGATGTTGAAGAACAAACTACAACTTCTGAAATAGATATTCATAATTTGAATATACCATATGTTCTTTATCTGGAAGCTCCATCTACAGAAGATCAACAATCTCCAACTCATTCTCCAATTTTAAATGATGAGATACCATCTACATCAACCACACCAGCTTTTGAGATAAATTATGATGCTCAGAATTTAGATAATGTTATTCTTGAATCTCCAGTTGCTTCACACACTCTTGTGCTGTCAGAACATAATGAGTCTTCCTCAAGTTCTGAAGACAATATTTCTGTTAAGACTCCAGTTCCCATTCTAGGCAAGGAAGCATTGGTGAAGAAATTTGTTGAAAAGGAAGCACCTATTCCTTGGGAGGATACTCACAGAGGTGTGGAGTGGACCAAGAAGTGAAATGACACTGATTTTATTCCAAGTTCTAATGTTTGACAGAGCATATTGCTAAATCTGATGAGTTGCTCACAAATGTTGATTTAAAGATACAACTCAAGATCACTGCTTTATCTACCAAACATCTTCAAGTCTACATTCTTCTACTCATGAGAAGGTTGATACACTAAAGGAAAAAGCTGATAAGCTAGATCTACAGATCAAGCTTGACAAGAACAGGTATGTCAGACCTATTCTTGAGAAAATTGAAGCCATTGAGAAGATTCAAGAGAAGCAACAGGCCCAAATTGTTGAGGTCCTGGCAAACCAAGTTTCTCAGAAAGCTCAATTGGATGAAATCCACTCTTCATTAGAACTTCTTCTATCTCTCTTACTTCCCGATGATGCCAAAAAGAGGGAGAAGGTAGTTAAGTCCAAATGCTCACCTACTCAAATACTGAAGAAAAAGGATGATAAAGGTGATGACCAGGGAAACTCTGATAAGAGTAGAGGTCAAGGAAAAGTTCAAGGAAAATCTTCTACACAGAACAAGTCAAGTTCTGATGATGTGAATGCTAAAAGTCTGAAGTCAAGTTCTGATAAACAAAGTCTGATGTCAAGTTCTGATATTCTGATTCAGTCAAGATATAAAGACTCTTAGAAGTTTTTACAAACTCTGAAGCTAAAGGGGAAGCAGACTACTGTTTATTACAAAAATCCTAAAATCCAGACACTTGATGAGGAGATAGCTAGAAGATTATTTCTGAAATAAAATCCAGGAATGGATTTGGAAACTCTCAAGGAGGAAGAAGCTAGATTTGCAGCTGAGAAGACAAATCTTAAGTCTAAAGCTTCTGATGTGAAAAAACGTCCAAGGCCTAAGGAAAAAGGCATTGTGATCAGAGAAAAGTCAAATTCTGAGACTTCAAAGTCCAAGACTAGATCACAAACTGAGATTGATCCTAAGTCAAAAGGAAAAGAAAAGGTTGGTGAACCTTTAAAGATTGAGAAAAAGATAAGTTCTTCCATTCCAGTCCATCAAACTACAATGCATGATGATGATTTGTTAGAAGATGAAACTGTTCAAATTCTGAAAGGAAGAAAGATAATTAAAGAATCTAAAACAACCTATGACACTGCTCAAGTTGTTCAAAATGAAGAACAGCAAGCTACAGAAGAAACAACAAATTCTGATCAAGTTAATTTGGAAAAGATGACAATTGTTGATAAGAAGAAGCTGTTATGGAAGAAAGCTACTCCAGTTGAACCAAGATCCAATCTTATGATGAATCAACTCACAACATTTGGGTTGAGATCCAAGCAACCTAGAGATAAAGCTGGATTAGGTTCTGATGAAGAGAAGATACAAACAGGAGTAGAAGTTACTCTAAGAGATCCTTTCATGTTGACAGACAAACCATGTGAACAAATCAAACAAAAGCACCTTGACAAAGTGTTGTCTGCTCAAGTTGTGATAGATGCTCATGATAAGGATAATCTAAAGGAGAAATTGATTTTATTTCTCAATGATGGACTAACTTACAGACTAGCTGATACTGATGTGCTAAAGAAGTTTGTCAGAGAACTTCAACATATTCAATATCTTTTGGAAGTAAAATCTGATGTTACAAGAAAATGGCCAAAATACATTTTGAAGGCTATAAGAGATCTATTTAGAATCTCTAGTACAAAGACTTCTCAGTATATAACAATGATTACTGAAGGTGATGGAAGAGAAACTCCTATGCTGAAGAATTCTGCTAAGGTGGAAGTTATTCTGAAAGGAAGATGCTTATGTTAGAATGAAAACTCTTCACATCCTAGAGTTATCAGACTTGGTGATGGACTTGAAAGAACATCAATTCAAGCTCTCAGAACAGCCAATTATCAAATTGGTGATAGTAAAGATGAAGAACTAATACAGGTCAAAGCACAGTTAGTTGAAGTTCTGAGGAAAGCTGAAGATAAGCCGGTAAGAGATTTTATTAAGAATCATTATGGATTCAGATTGATCTAGTGAAGTTGGTAAAGCTACAAGGACTGTAAGTTGTAGTTAATAGTCTTATTAAAATCTCATTGCATTTGAACTTAAATGTTTTTGACATCATCAAATCTATTAACTTGTATATTTTTGCACGATTTACAAGTTGGGGAGATTGTTAGATATATTTGAGATGTCATGTCTAATATGTTTCATGTTTAGTTTTCAGATCTTAACAAACAGGAAATATCAGTACTTACTGGAATTAGTACTTACTGGAAGTCAAAACTTAAGGATACCAGAACTTAGATTATCAGAAGATAAATATCAGAAGATAGATATCAGAACTTAAGTACGAGAGGACTTACAGTTAAGGAAGCTGATTTCCTAGAAAGAAGATCGAGACTAATAAAAAAGAAGATATGCATGGAAAGAGTTAGAAGACTGAAAGAATTGTATAAGATATCTGATTGATATATTTTAGGAGACAGAATTATATTCCATATCAATTAGAAGTTATCTTGTAACTGTGTACTATATAAACACATACATAGGTTTACACTATATGTGTTATCATTATCGAGAAGATCATACATTGTAACCTAGCAGCTCTCGTGATATTTGTTCATCACTGAGAGACAACAGTTCCATTCTAACATAGTTTATTATATTGAATATATCTGTTTACTGTTACTTGTGTTCGAAATCGATTTGATTGTATTCTACACTGTATTCAACCCCCTTCTAAGTGTTGTGTGACCTAACAATGTGTCACGGAGTTCCAGTGTCTATCGTATCCGGTAGAGATCCAAAATTTAACTCAAGATCTTGGCGACAATTTCATGATCATTTGGAAGCTAAATTGAAAAATGAGTACGACATATCATCCGCAGAACATCGGACAAAGCGAAAGGATTATTCAAACAATTGAAGGTACATTGCGAACTTGTGCATTGGATTTCAAAGGGAATTGAGATGACCTTTTTCCTCTGGTTGAATTTTTTTATAACAATAGTTATCACGCAATTATCGACATGCCTCCTTACGAGGCATTGTATGGAAGAAAGTGCAGATCCCCTACCTACTGGGACAAAGTTGGCGAATGTAAATTATTAGCCCATAGTTGATGTAACATATGAAAGAGAAAATGGATGTGATTCACAAAAGGCTGATTGCTGCTCAAGATCGACAGAAGAAAGATGTAGATCAAAATAAGAAAGGATGTGATGTTCACACCCGTAATCAAAGTATTATTAAAGATCCATCCATGGAAAGGTCTATCCAGATTTGGGAAGAATGGCAAGCTGAGTCCTAAATATACTGGACCATTCGAAGTGCTAAGGCAAATTGGAAAAGTAGCATATAAGTTAGCGTTACCTCTGCAGATGCAACATCTTCATAATATCTTTCACGTTTCTCTTCTGAAAAAGTATAATACTGATGCTAGTCATGTGATTGAGCTAGGAACCGTTGAAATTCAACGAGTTCTATCATATGTGGAGTATCTAGTATAAATTTTAGATCGTAAAGAAAAAGCGCTTAGAAATAAAGTAGTGCCTCTAGTTAGAGTTTTGTGGAGAAATCCCAGGATAGAAGAGTCGGCTTGGAAATTTGAAAGTAATTTTCGGGAGAAATATACCCATTCTATTTGTTTAGATTAGATTCTGAGGACATAATCCTTTTAAGGGGGTTATAATGTAACGACTGGGAATATTCGCAAATTAATTATGTGAGTAAAGTGTAATTATGTGAATTATATGTTATTAAGTGAGAATGGAAATATTTAAATAAATATTATATTCCAGTTTGACGTGTCAGCTGGTATAAAGAGAATGATTGTGAAACGTAGTTGAAACGCTCAGCGTCGGGCCGTAAGTCAGGACGCGACCCGTTACGCAAAGAATCAATATTAGTAAAAAGGAAAAAAATATAATTAAGTATATTTTATTATGATACGTGATATGTGAATCTATGTTAAGGTGCAAGATTATGTGATTATATGCTTGTATGATATTATTTGGAATTTTAAAAAAATAAGAAATGCATTAATTGCTATTTATATAGGTTATACATGCATTTTTATTCTTCAAGAAAAATAGTTTTTAAAATTATTTTTATTTATAAATTTTGAATTTGATTTTAATAAATTCCTAAAATTCTAAGCTATTTTATGATGTCACTCTTGTAATTTATAGATTTATGGTTTTATTTATAAAATGTATTATTTGTAATTAATTAGATTAATAATTATTAGATTACCTAATTTCCCTTGCATGCATTTCCACTCACAATATAAGAGAAGGGTAGTTGTGACATTAACCACCCCACTATCTGATTTCAACTTAGCCAAATGACCATATTATCCTTGCATGCATTTTTGTGCTAGTAGTGAGAGAAGGGTAGGTTGGTAATTTCACAATTCCATTAACTTTTGAGAATAAAAAGATGAGAAAAAAGTTTGTTACTTCCATCATCACTTCATTCATTTCATTTCTCCCATCTCTCTCTTTTCTCCTTCTTCTCTTCCGGTTCTCTCTCCCCTTCTTCTTCTTCTTCTTCTTCTTCTTCTTCTTCTTCTTCTTCTTCTTCTTCTTCTTCTTCTTCTTCTTCTTCTTCTTCTTCTTCTTCTTCTTCTTCTTCTTCTTCTTCTTCTTCTTCTTCTTCTTCTTCTTCTTCTTCTTCTTCTTCTCTTATTATTCTTCTTCTTCTTCTTCTTCTTCTTCTTCTTCTTCTTCTTCTTCTTCTTCTTCTTCTTCTTCTTCTTCTTCTTCTTCTTCTTCTTCTTCTTCTTCTTCTTCTTCTTCTTCTTCTTCTTCTTCTTCTTCTTCTTCTTCTCTTCTTCTTCTTCTTCTTCTTCTTCTTCTTCTTCTTCTTCTTCTTCTCTTCTTCTTCTTCTTCTTCTTCTTCTTCTTCTTCTTCTTCTTCTTCTTCTTCTTCTTCTTCTTCTTCTTCTTCTTCTTCTTCTTCTTCTTCTTCTTCTTCTTCTTCTTCTTCTTCTTCTTCTTCTTCTTCTTCTTCTTCTTCTTCTTCTTCTTCTTCTTCTTCTTCTTCTTCTTCTTCTTCTTCTTCTTACTCTTCTTCTTCTTCTTCTTCTTCTTCTTCTTCTTCTTCTTCTTCTTCTTCTCTCTCATTCGAGCTCTCTTTCTCTCTCTCCTCTACATGCAACATCAAATCCTACTTAGAATTCAAAGATCTTGCCATTTATCTTCTTCCTTTTCAATTCTATATCTATATACTCTTTTCATGTAAGAGTTTAAGGAAGTTTTTGCATCAACATCTCTTGGTTATATCTAAGAAAATACAATTTCTTAGTGTATGACCTTAAGAGAGAGTACAGTACATACGTTATGTGATTTTCTTGGTTTGTTTTGGAGATAGGTTCGACTTTTGTTTTTAAAAAGGTGGGTTTTGATTTTGATTCAAAGTTTACAAAGGGTTTTGGTTAAAAGATTTGGTTTTTGGTTCGAATGATGAGTTTTGCAAAAGAATTTTAATGTTCGATTGGTTTTGATGATATATATATAAACCTTTGTTTTTGAGTTCGTTTTCTTGCATGTATGTAAAGTCCTAAGTGTAATCAAGTTATATTTTGTTTGGTTTGGAAAGTATATGGGTTAAATGATTATATCATGGATTTAATTAAGTAGGATTTGTGATTTAGAGTATTGCATGTTGAGTTGATTGATTGTATGTCGATTTTACAAGTTGTTTTGTTATTAATTGGGTTATTTTTAATTTGGAAATAAAATTTGGTTTATATTGGATATGTGAGTAGATAAGCATGATTAAGTTAAGTTTTGATTATTAAAAATTATGGATTTGATTCGGTTTTCAAAGGAATAAATGATTGGATTTATGCATGTTAAGATTTTGTTCAAAAATAATGTTTTGATTCGATTTTTGATTTAAAAGAAATGATTTTAAGAAGTGTTCTTGTTTGGAATAAATTAAAATAGGTTTAAATTGTAAATGGAACCTTTTATGTCGATATTTGATAAATTGTTTGTGTTTTATTGAAAAAGCCGAATGGTATATGGTATTAAAAAGGATTAATTCAAGTTGTTTGGTCAATTTGATTTTAGAGTCTAATTATATGGTTTGTGTAAGATTGATTTGGTGTTTAAAAGATGTTTGGTTAGTTGCATGTCAAGTTAAGTGGTTGCATGTTGATTTCTTGGCTTGGTACCATTTGTTTTGGTTCAAATTTTATAGTTAAAAATGAAAGAATAGTTGTTTGATTGTCGAGTTATTTAGATCGTGATTGTTTTGTTAAGATATATATTTAAGTATACAAGTATATACTCGCTATGTGTTATATGAGTACTGTATGATTATGCTTGAATATACGAGTTAAGTATATAAGTATATACTACTAAGTGCTATTTGAATATTCTGTGATTATACTCGTGTATATAAGTTAAGCATTAATGCGAGTTGGGATAATCGTTAGACGTTCAAGGAACATCGAGTTCGAATAAGTATCTAATTAGGGATTATGTTTTGGATTGTAGATTCAGATAGCAGAGGCATTCAAGATTGTAGATTCAAATAGTGGAGGCATTCATGCTAGAAAAGGGAAAGGAAACTTAGGTGGCAGTAGTTCACCTTTAATAGTTCAGTTTCAATTTCAGTAAAGCAGGAAAGCGATTTAAGACAAGTAACTCTGCCTTGTCTTATGAATTGATATTGCTAATGCCATGATAAAGTAGTGATTCTTTTTTTATACTTGTGATAAACCTGTTATTGATTTCTGAGAAACCCTAATATTGATTCTTGTAATAACTTGTTATTGAATCCTATTTGACCGTTTACAACCACTTGATTGATTCATACCCGATTACATTGCCTATTTCCTTTGTCATCCTATGATCTCGTAAACCTTAAGAGAACCTTTATGAATTCCCTTGTGAAATGTCTTGAGTAACCTGAATTCTTCATTAACTTGAATACCTTTGCCTTGTTGATTAATTCTCTTGAATACCTTTGCCTTGTTGATTAATTCTCTTGAATACCTTTGCCTTAATGATTAATTCTCTTGAATACCTCAAACTTAATTTCTAGTATTGCTTCAATAATTCCCTATATTGACCATTGCTTATAATTTGAATTCCTTGAATTACATTTATTTGATAACTATCCGTTATTTCCATATCCAAACGTTGTAACTAGATGTTCGCCATGTACTACACTTGATATCAAACACCCCTACCTTTGTTGATTATCGTTATAACTCTTTTTCAATACCTCTTCCTTAGTTGTTGAATCATTGATATTCATCCTTGATGACCCCTCTAGTATGAGGATAGTTCTTCTTTTGATAAGAATCTCATAATCCTAATCCTCTGATTATTGATGATAGTCTTATTGTTTGGAATCCCTTAAAGATTGATATGGTTCTTTCATGCCTTAAGAACTTTTGAAATGTTATTCTTTCTGGCATCTAATTCTTATAAAAATGCAAAGTTTTTAAAAAGTTGAATTGCCAAAGGGGCAAAATGTTTTCTTGAGAATTGCCAAAGGGGCAAAATGTTTTTTTGAGACTAGTCAATCTGGACTAAGACGCATGTCCTTTTCATACTTATTATTTGAGGCTTAAAAGCTGCCTCGAGATCCCACCAATATTTTTTAAAACCCGACGAGGTTCGGGATTACTTCGCGGCTGATCACCGGCTGTAATCCGTAGCGTCATAAAATGATTTTGAGCAATGACTTGGTTAAAAAGTTTTGATTTGAATAATGATGCCATGATACCATATATCTTTTTCCATGATATTATTATGCTTTTCCGATATGATTTCTACTATTGAATTGCAATGAATGTCGGCTTTCACCCTATCTTGATCCTTGATTCTTGAAAGCCCAAACCTTTCTTCATAACCTTTATATAGCCAAAGATAGAAATCTGTTACCTAGAGATTTAAAAGTCGTATGCCTCAGATTTTGCTATTGTTATTATTATTGCTTTATAGAACTGCTATATAGTTACTTGTTGAGCTTTTGTGCTCATTTATATTTATTTTTCTCTTACCATGGCAGTTAAGAAAGAAGATGGCCAGACTTAGGCATTCAACTCGCATGAGAGTTCCTGGCATTCCCTACCGTGTCATAGGTTTCCAGATGCCAGAGCAGGTAGCAGTGAATGTGAACGTTAGTGAATGTGAACGTGCGTAGTAGATGGAAGGATTCTTTAAGTTGGTTCAGATACAATGGGTTATCTGTCGGTTCCATTTAGGAATCGAATGAAATTGAATTCATTAATATTTTGGGTTATAATATATTTATTTTGGTTGGAGTTGCAATATTGTCTCAAACTTAATCCTGTGTAGATCCTGTTAGTTGTTAATCGGAGTTTAATATATCTATTAATATTATTAGTTTAATGGTGTGTGAGTCCTCATTTCCTAACCCCGAGATTGAGGTCGTCACAATTTAAGTAAATATTTTTAGAAATTAACAAGAATCGATATAACACTTGACAATTATGTTAGGAAATGAATTACACACAGAGGGGGGGGGGTGAATGTGTTTTACTATGTTTATGCTTTTCTTGAACTTTTTATGGTTGAAGAAAGTAAATTAAATCTTGTAGTGAAATGTGTTACCTGCTGAAATTAAATATGCAATAATAAAGAACACAGATCTTTCAAAACTCACTTAATTTTATATTAAAATTAAGACTGTTTTGCTATTAGCTTCTTCTTGAGAGTGTTACAAGATTTTCTATCTAAATTTATTACTTCCAAACAAAGGACCAATGTTAACTTTATAACTCAGTTAACTTCTAGTTTACACAATATATAATAAGACATACTTTTTACTTCAGTAAACTGTCACTTATCATTTCCATTTTAGAAAAAATATATCTTCCATTTCTGGCTTAACATATCTTTGCACACTGTGTTAACTTTGATCTTCCTTTGTTAGGTAATCTTTACCATTGATCTTGCACACTCTTCAAGCTGCTTTTTGTAGACTTGTCAATCCAGCTGGTTGGATTGTTTGTTGATTGTTAATCTTGGATATTAAACTGATCTGTAATTCTGTACTTTGAGATTTTACCTCGAGATCTCCAGTTTGTTCTATAGTGTACTTGACATCTCGATAAGTATAATGGCTTATCGATATCTCTAGTGCTCTATAGTAAATTTGACTTGTAGAGGTCTCTCAGTTCTCTATAAGAGAATTTGGCTTGTCGAGATCTCTAGTCTTCATATCTTCACTTTGACTTATCGATATCTTTGAGTTCTCTAGTGACTTGTTGACTTGTCGATAACTCAGAGTTCTCTAGTCAAATTTGACTTGTCGATATCTTAGATTTCTCTAGTGAATTTTGACTTATCGATATCTCTGAGTTCTCTAGTAGAATTTGACTTATCGATAACTCAGAGTTCTCTAATGAATATTGACTTGTCGATAACTCTGAGTTCTCTAGTGAAGAGATGACTTGTCGATATCTCCAATCTTCATGTCTTCAATTGGCTTGTCAATATCTCTGAGTTCTCTAGTAGCTTTCCTGAGTTCACTATAAGTCATTCTGGAGTTCTCGAATGACTTCTCTATAACACTAAATCTGTGACTTGTAGAGATCTTGACTTAGAATATTTTTCCTAAAACAGATTTATTCAACTCCAAGCTTCTTCATAATTCTTCTGAGGCATGATCTTCTTGATCTTCTTCCAGATAGAATTCTTAGGCTTGACACTGTTTATAGAAAAAGACTCCAGTCTACTCCTTTGACATTTTTACAGACTTTAAATGTTACAAGTACAAAATACCAATTAAGATAATAATACAACTTACTTAGGGTTGTCAAATTGACTTAGTCTTGTTAAAGTACAGGCATGTCTTGCACAACAATCTCCCCAAATTTGTGAGAAGATTGATTAACACAAATTCATGCCTGTTAACAAGAATAACTCAAAGTTTAAAATGACGGAAAATGAAATTAATACACAAAGCTTGATATAATTACAACTTTTTGTACATTAGAAGATTTACAAAGTTCAATGATTACAAATATCAGGTAAAGACGGTTTTTGTGTCTGCTTCTTCTCTAAGAACATCCTTTAAGTGATCAAGAATTTCAAGTTCTTCTATTATAGGTGTCCCACTTAGGGCTTCTACAAGTTTTTGTCTTGTTACCTTTGGATAACCACTGTCTTGTAAATCAATCCTAAATCTTGAGAATCCATCAGCTTTGATGTTTAGAAATTTCCCATCTTTAGAGATTCTGCTCATTCCTTTGGCTTGGAGCTCTTCTGATCTTTTTATGAACATCTCTATTTCTTCATCATATTTCCTCCTTCTCTCTCCAGATTCAACCTCATTTTTTTCTTGATTCCTCCATTGTAATCAACCATTCAGCTAGAACTGATCTCCATGCCCTTGTAGCAGTATCCTTGTCCTTTAGCAAACTTATCATTCTCTTAATTTCTGTGGGAGAAAGAGAATCCATTAAATCACTGCCAAGGAAGGTGAAAGACCCATCTTCATAGAAAATTCTAACTTTTCTAAGAGATACAACCCAGACTTTGACTATTTCCTCAGCAAGTTGTTGGAAATGATCTTCATCTGAGATGCACCAATTCAAAGGTAGAAAGTCAGATTGCTTGAAACAGTTCCAGATGGCCCTTTCAGTGACTTCTCCTTTTTCTGCAAGCTTGGCTTTCTTAGACTTTCTCCCAACAAATTTGAAATTGACTTTTAGTGATGGTTTGGCTAAAGGTAAGGTTATGATTTTCTTGAGACTTGTCTAGCTTGTGGTGATTGGAATTTTTAGGAAGGAGTTAGCTGTTTGCTTGAATAGAAATTTAGGCTTTGATGATTGAGATGGTTTGATGTTTGAGATAGTTGATGTTGAAGGTTGAGCTAAAGGTTGAGCTGGTTGTGTTTGGATTTTTAGGGTTTGGTGTGGTCCTGAGCCATCATGATTCTTTTTACTCCTCCTCTCACTTCTTCTCTTTTTCTCCTCATCCTTTTTGTCTTCTCCTTTCTTCTGCTCATCCTTACTGCCAGTTGCTTTAGAATCTTGACTTTGATTTGAGCCAGAAGGATTTTGCTTGTCACCCTTCTGCTCATCATCATCCTCATCTTTCCTTAGATTGTACTGAGTATTTGGCAACATGGTGTTGGGATTCAAGAGATACATGTCCAAGATTTTTATCATTTCAACATCCTCAGGCTTCTTGTTTTTTTATGTTTCAAGTCAGATTGCAATTCATGATTAACCTTATTTTTGATTTAACACAATGTTTGGGAATAATGAGATGCATTGCTTAATTTGTTATTAGACAAACATAAACTACTCCTTTGTGTGGATGTAGATAGGCTTCTGGGAAAGCTGCTATCTGTTTCTTTTTGAGCTCTTGGAGTAGCTGAGTGTCTTCTTGAATGACTGGATTTACTTTGTCAATCATTACATCAAGTCCAGATGCTCTTAGAGTTTGGAGATTTGAGAGAGTCACCTGAATGCACCAATCTACACCACCATCATTGATATTCATGACAATCCTTTTCTCGAGAAAGTTGTCAATCTTTACCACCACTGCTCTTACAAAATTTATGTTCTTGCCTAAAGCTTTCTTGCAACCCATATAGTTGTGTTGACGAGATACTCTCAGTGCTGTAAGAAGGTCATTGAATTCCTGATCTTGATTAGGTCCTTCTGCAGCCCTTAGCAGTCTTTCTTTCCCAACATCCACTTGAGCACTTGAGCTTTGTCCTACTTAAACAAACTCTTTAGATTGTGTTTTGGTATCCCTAGATTGTGCAATCCTAGCCTCAATCTCCCCCTTAGTCTTGGGAACAGGCATTAGCAAGGGAGTTGGAATTTGTGGCCTAATTTGTTCAGGTAAGGCAGGTAGTGAAATATTGAGCTTCCCCATGATGGCCCCTAAAGCAACATAATTCTGCATTTGAAGGTGCTTGTGAGATTCCACCAGGGTCTAGATGTCAGTTTGTTGACTCTTGACTAGAGAAGTCAAGGCTTGAACTTGTGCAGTGAGAGAAGTATTGGAGTCTTGCAGTGCTGAGACTTGAGTTTGAAGAGATTGGATTTACAGAGTTGTGCAAGTGGAGTCAGGCTGATAAGAGCTAATAGATGTTGATGTACCAAATGTTTCTTCTATAGCCTGTTTGATGCCTTCCATAAGTAATGCTGAAGGCTCATACTGCTCTGGTGAAGTTAATCTAGCTTGACCTTAGTGTCATTGGAATGAGTGATTTGTTGCTGGACAACTTTTATGAGAGAGATAAAGGATTGTTTGAGATTTTTGACTTCCTTCTCAATTGTAGTAAGATCCATCCTTGACATCTGATCAGCAAAATGCTTGAACTTGGAGGTGATCTGTACTTGAGATGGAATGATTTCATCCATTTTAACCTTCACCAGATTCCTGATTTTATACTCATGACAGTCATCTTGACTTCAAGAGCTTTACCAAAGAGATGAAAGCCTTGAGCTCAGCTTTGTAGACCTCAGTTACTGCATCATAGACCTCTTGTGGAGTCAAGACTTTGGCATTGCTCCTAAGAATAGTAATATACTCTTTGCTGAATCATGCCAAGACTTGATCCATCTACAACACAATATCCTGAGGTAGCCATGCATCCACATTTCCATCCTGTTCTTCAGCATTCATAATCTTTTTCTTCTGTTTTCAACATCTTCATTGTAAGTGAGCATGATGGCTTGATAGTCTTGATTGCTCATATCAGAAGTCAATAGATGTTGTGAGATATTTTCCAGTCCAGAAATCTATTTTACTAGAAGATCATCAATAGATGTGGGTTGAGAACTAGATTCTTGCAGCCATTATGGCTGGATGTGTGGTTGTTGAGGTTATGAAGTTGATGGTTGAGATTTAGAACCACCTGTGACTGAAGTCACAATTTTACTCACATATTGCTCTGTGGTTCCTACTATGAGAACCAGTCTCAAACCCTTGTGTGTCTTACACCACACTGTCACCTGAATGTGATATACTTGCCTCCCCTATGACAGGATCATTGGCAATTGTACTCCTAGCATCAACAACCAAAGCAATTTCTGCTAGGTTTTGAGGGTAGTTGTTCCTATATGAGGAACCTCCAATTGAATTGGAGAGGATTTAGATAGCTCCCCCTCAGGAGTACTACCCTCAAAACTTAGGGTTTGTGAAGACTGATTTGCACATGAAGGTGCATTTAGTATCTCCATGGGGTCTTTAGTAAAAACTGATGAATCCCCCATGGTTTTGATGGTGTCATCAAGGTCTACCCCAGCTAGTAGCCTCTCACCATCTAAATGAAGTGTCTGGGTGGTGAACAAGGTTTCTTGAACCAAGTCACTTGATTTATTTTGCACTTGAGAATTTGGTCTAAGTGCTGTAGGTAGGAAAGAAATTTGAGAGATTAGAGAATGTTGCTCAGATGTGAGTGTTGACATCTCCCCCTGAATAGATGAGGGAGCTTCAAAAGATGTGCCCTCACAATGTGTGCCATCCTTATTTCTCCTATCATACACTTGAATTGCTTCAAGTATAGGCTATGCAGACTCTTTACATGGTGCATTGGGGTGAATGTTCTTTTCAATAGATACACCCTGTTGAGAGGATGCATCTAGAGTCTGTTTAGTCCCCATTTTTACAACTGCATCCTATTGGGAGGATACAGAGGTGTCTTGAGTGGTCGGCTCAGATTTCTTACTTCTTTTGGATCTCTGGACCAAAGGTGACTCAGCTTCTACTTGATCCTCACAACTCTCAATTATAGCTGCTAAGGTTACCCCCTTTCTCTTCTTTTTACTCACCTCATCTTTTTGAGAAGATGAGGTTGTTATTTTCCTAGCTTCTACAGGTTTTGAATGAATGGTTTCAACTTGGGAAGATCCCTGTGGGTGTTCCTGTGTTTGTGCTTCCACAGGTTCAGGGATCATAGCTGTGCTAGTTTGACCTCATTTCAGGCATAGGGTAAGGGTAAGTCCTAAACCTCTCCAACATGAATGGAGTAATTCTTAGACTTACTTTTACCTTATTCTTTGTAGTAAGTGAACCAAATATTATTTTAGACACTTGCTTACAATTGCCTATTTTTGTGTTAGCTATACCATTTAAGAGATGTATGTCTGCTACTTTATGATTTAAAGTGGACTTAATAAATCTAGGAAAGAAAATTTCCTTACCTCTAGCTGACAGGGGCACTATTATCCTGGTTGCAAGTTCTTCCAGGATCAATAGATCAACATTCAATTGTCTGTTGTGGGCAATTGAATACATTAGCTTTTGCACCACACTTGAAATATTGTCATACCCTGTCTTTCTGCATGTGAAGGCCCTCACCACAGAATCAAAGACAAATGGCCACTCCTTCCTTAGATCGGTCATGTTCAAGCTTGATAAGTTGATTCTTCCACCATAATTGATGAAGTCCAGAAACTCAGTTAGCTCATCAGGAGTTGGCACCTCCACTAAATTCTCAGTTGGCCCCAAATCTCTATTCACATCTTGTTAATTGAACTCTATTAGTTGGCCTCCAATTGTGCATGTTACTATCATAGAGAGAGAGTCGTCATTCATATCAGTCCTCACTACTGCTGTAGTCAAAGCTCCTGCAAGATAAGATTCAGCCAAAAGTTTCACAAACCCCTTGAAACTGTCAAGAGCATGGTTAGCATCAGTAAAAGCAAGGTAATTGTTTCCTTTCTTTGGAATAGAGGCTCTTGCAACATTGAGTGCTATTGTTGATTGATGAGAATGAATGGGTAAGAAATTTTTTTGAGAAAGGAGTAAAACTGAGAGAGAAATCGGTTTTTGCTTGAAAGGCTAGGTCGCTTGAGATCTCGAAAATTATAAGTATGTATATGTATCGAGATGCTTGGGTATTTATAGTAAAAACAAATGACTTTTTAAGAACTCAAAAAAAGATGTTTGGAATTAGTCTATCGAGAAGTCATTTTAAGAAATGAAAAGCATATCGAGAAGTCATTTTAAATTACTCTTATAGAAAATTAAAAATTTACTTATCGAGATGTCAAGTAAATACCCAGTTTGTCTAGAAATGGACTGAATTAATTCCAACTTTTATTTGAATAAATTCAAAATAAAATTAGAATAAATTTTCCAAAAGTATTTTACCAAAATAATTTATTAAATTCAATTATTTTAGTTCTGAGTTATTGATAAGTCTAAAAATTGTACTTGTAGAGAACTCTGTGAAATAACACTACTAGAGAACTCTACAAGGACTTATCGATAAGTCATATTTAAGCTTATCGAGAAGTTACTCGAGAAGTCATTAAATTGACATGTCGAGAACTCACTCGAGAAGTCTTAAAATGACTTGTCGAGAAGTCAGATAAACTTATCGAGAACTCAGTTCTCTATATACCTTTGGATCATTGTAATTCTGCCTTGTGTTAATTTTATATATTAATGATGTATATTAACAACTGTGCAATTTACTTAGAATTTGAAAAATTCCAAGTTAAAATTTGAATTGAAAAATAAATATGCAGAGATTTCTAAAATATTTATAATTCATATTTCAGTTAATTTCTAATTAAATTAAATTAATTTTGATTTACTAGAAATTAATCTGCTGCAAAATATTAGCCGAGTTCTTGCCTTAGGATGAAGAATTAAGCATTCCAATTTCACCTACAAGTCTAGTGAAAGTTGCTTTATCCAAAAGTTTAGTAAAAATGTCAGCTAATTGTTTGTCTGTTGGAACAAAAATAAGCTCAATCGTACCATTTGCAGCATGTTCTCTAATAAAATGATACCTTACATCAATGTACTTTGTTCTAGAATGAGTAAATGGATTAGCCACTATGGATATAGCACTAGTATTGTCACACATGATAGGAATTTTATGTAATACTAGGCCATAATCCATTAGCTGATTTCTAATCCAAAGCACTTGAGCACAACAACTTCCTGCAGCTATGTATTCAGCCTCTGCTGTAGAAGTTGATACAAATTGTTGTTTCTTGCTATACCAGGATACAAGTCTTTGTCCAAGAAATTGACAGCTTCCACTAGTACTCTTTCTGTTAACCCTGCATCCAGCAAAATCTGCATCTGTCTAACCAACAACTTCAAAACCAGTTCCCTTAGGATACCATAATCCCAAGTTTGGAGTCCTCTTCAAATATCTGAAAATCCTCTTCGCAGCCATCAAATGTGATTCTTTCGGATTGGCTTGAAATCTTGCACATAGACATGTAACAAACATGATGTCTGGTCTACTTGCAGTTAAGTAAATCAATGATCCAATCATCCCTCTATAGGTTGAAATATCTACACTCTTGCCTTTTCTATCTTCATCCAACTTTGTTGCTATAGACATAGGTGTAGAAGTAGGTGAACAATCAACCATGCCAAACTTTTTCAATAAGTCCTTGACATACTTAGTTTGGCTGATGAAGATCCCATCACTTCTTTGACTGACTTGTAGTCCAAGAAAGTAACTTAATTCCCCCATCATACTCATTTCATATTCACTCTACATAAGCTTAGAAAATCTTTGGCAAAGATTTTCATTTGTAGAACCAAAAATAATATCATCCACATAGATCTGAACTAGGATCATGTCTTCACCATGTTTCTTGTAAAAGAGAGTCTTAGTAGGAATTATGACAATATATCATACCATGCTCTAGGTGCCTACTTTAGTTCATATAGAGCCTTGAGTACTTTATACACAAAATTTGGAAATTCTGGATCTTCAAAGCCAGGTGGCTGTTGCACATAAACTTCTTCTTCTAACTCTCCATTTAGGAAGGAACTGTTGACATCCATTTGATACAGTTTAAAATTTGAATGTGCAGCAAATGCTAAAAAAAATTCTTATTGCTTCAAGTCTTGCAACTGGAGCAAAAGTTTTGTCATAATCAATTCCTTCTTCTTGTGAGTAGCCTTTTGCAACCAACCTTGCCTTGTTTCTGGTAACTATACCATTTTCATCCATCTTGTTCCTGAACACCCATTTTGTTTCAATAATGCTTCTATTCTTTGGTGCATGAATCAACTCCTAAACTTTGCTTCTTTCAAAGTAATTGAGCTCCTCTTGCATAGCAGATATCCAATCAGGATCCATTAGAGCTTATTCAGTTTTCTTGGGTTCTATCTGAGACAGAAAGCATGCATGTAGGCACTCATTAGCAGTTGCACTTCTAGTCCTCACACCAGTAGTAGGATCACCAATATTTTCTTCTCTAGTGTGACTTCTATCCCACTTCCTTGTATGAGTTTGTTGACTTGTGCCTTCATCATTCTCTTCATTATTGGTATGACTGCTAGATCATTCTTCTCTTTCTCCCCCTGAGTTTGTGCTATCAAATTCAGGTGTTTGAGATGAGCTTCCATTCCCATGATTTTCTTGTTCAGTAATCTCTTCATTCAACATCTGTTGTGCATTGACTTCATCTTCACCATTAGAATCACTATCAATGTTGAGGTTTTCAAATGCAAGGGCTTCAGCTTCATTTTCATCAACGCATTCCAAGCCTGGACACTTGTCATCATCAAAAGTCACATCTGTGCTCTCCATAACCATAATCTTCTTTTGATCTATCACATAGACCTTGTAGGCAGTTCTCTCCAATGAATATCCCAGAAAAATTGTTTCAAAAACTTTTGAGTCAAATTTTCCCACATATTCAGAGTTGTCTTTCAAAATATAACACTTGTTTCTAAACACATGAAGATGCTTTACAGTAGGCTTTCTCTTAGACATGATTGAGTAATGTGATTTGCCATGTGCCTTGTTAATGAGATATCTGTTCTGAGTGTAACAAGCAGTGTTAACATCTTCTTTTCAAAAACTTATTGGCAACTTGGCATCTTGCAGCATTGTCCTAGAAGCTTCAACTAATGTTCTGTTCTTCCTTGCAACTACTCCATTTTGTTGAGGTGTTCTGGCTGCTGAGAATTCTTGAACAATCCCTTTGTTTTTGCAGAATTCATTCAATGTTACATTCCTGAATTCTGTTCCATTATCACTTCTCAATCTTTTCACACAATTTTGATTTTTAGCCTATTTTTCTATATTCTTTATGTGCTCAATTATGATGTGTGGAGTTTCATCTTTAGAGTGCATGAACTCTACCCAAGTGTATCTTGAGAAATAGATAAGACATTCCTTGAAATAGATAAGACATTTACTGGTCCAAACAAGTCCATGTGAATGAGCTACAATGGTGTACTTATAGAATTCACAATTTTTGACTTATGACTTGATCTTTTCATTTTCCTTTCTAACAAGCTTCACAAACTTCAACTTGAGCAAACTCCAGTTTAGGCATGTCTCTTACTAACTCCTTTTTGACTAAGGTGTTAATTGCCTTGAAATTCAAGTGAGATAACTTCTTATGCTATAGCTTGCTTTGTTCCTCTGATGCCTTGGTGTAGAAGCAACAAATTTCATCTTTATTTGTTGAGTCCAAGTCTGTAACAAACAAGCTTCCTTTCCTTGCTCCCTTCAGAGCAACTTCTCCAGTTTTCTTGATGATAAAAGTGCATTCTTCTTTGTTGAATAAAACTTCAAAACCTTTGTCTACAAATTGGGTAACACTGAGAAGATTCACTTCAAGACTAGCTACCAGTACTACATCATTAATGACAACATTTTCAGAAATAATCTTACCATATCCCATTGGGAATCCTTTGTTGTTGTCTCCAAAGGTCACCAAAGGGCTAGCCTTCTCCTCAAACTGTGATAGCAGGGCCTTATCACTTGTCATATGTCTGGAACACCCACTGTCAATGATCCATATGACTTTTTTCACTTTTCCCTGCACACAATGAGTTTTAAGTGTGTTTAGCAACCCAATAGTGTTGGGTACTTTCTTCTTGTTAACTGATTTAACAGAAGTAGAATGAGTTGTTTCAGATAAAATAGAATTCAATGACTGTTGTGTATTTTCCCTATTTGATGTAGACCCAATTTTTATTTCTTTAAGGTCTACTCTCAGTTTGTGGCAACTCTTCATCACTTTCAAGTTGCAAGGGATACAGTCAAACTTGTCACAGAATGAGTAGGGATCATTTATATCTGTTTCATTGTATTTGCATGCTCCTTCAGCTGGCTTGCTAACAACCTTTCTACAAAGGTGAGTTAGATGATTTACAGAGCCACATTTTTCACACTTCTTTCTTGGAGAATCTGCAACATAAGCAAAAGTATTGCTTTTGTTTATCCCAATTTTCCCATTTCTATTTTTCTTTTTCTTTCTTGCATCTTCGGTCTTTATTTCTTTGACAGGTGCTTGGAACTTTGTTTATTCATGAGCTTCTCTTTAGCTTTGGGAGATGAAGTTGCTTCTGCATTTTTCTTCTCTTTATCTTCATCATTAATTTCTTGCTTGATAATCAACTCTTCCTCACTGAAATTTACTTCATATGCCTTGAACATAGGTGATACAACCTTTTTCAGCATAGCTGGAACATTTTCATAAACTGCTGCTTTTCCTTTATCACCTATCTCTTTCTTCTTGCTGTTCAAGGCATCATAGTCAAGACCAATAACAATGTTTACACATGGTTTATTTTTCTCATGGTATTGTCCAACTAACTCAGATGCCTTTCTGAAGGACTTCAACTTCACCTCATTCTTTTCAAGCTTCTCCCTTAGCACTGATTCTATTTCTTTTGCACACTTGAGCTGGTTCTTAAGATATGCATTTTCTTGTCTTACAGTTTCAAGCTCTACCAAAAACAATTCAGTTTCTTGTTTCTCACTTTCAAGCTTCTCATTTATCTTTGTCAATCTGCTAACTTCTTTATTAACAACAACCATACTTGTATGAATGTGAAACATTTCTGTGCTCATCTTTTGTACAGTTTCCTTATATTGACTCACATATAAATCAATGGTAGTGAGAGTTGGTACCTGTGATTTTGATGAGGATGATTCTCCTTGCTCCAAGGCCATAAGTGCATAATTTCCAAATTCTTCATCTTCATCATTTTCAGAATCATCCCAACTCCTTCCCTCTGCAATATAAGCTTTGCTTTGCTATTTCTTCAGAAGAGCTTCATATTTTGCTTCTAGTTCAAAATAAGCTTTGTTTTTCTTTGCTTTCTTGGGTTTCCTGCATTTTGTAGAAAAATGGCCTAGTTCATCAAGGTTGAAGCACCTTATCTTTGATCTGTCAACAAATCCAGTTTTGTAACCATTTTTGCTATCAGATGTGTACTTCCCTTTTCCTTTCCAGTTGCTGTCTTTGTTGAAAGACTGTCCTTCACCCTTGAAGAATCTTGGCTTCTTTACTCTAATGTTAGAGAACTTTCTTGCCAGATAGGCCATTGACTGATCAAGCTCATCAAGTTCATCCAAGGTATATAACTCATCTTCTTCCAATTCCAGAATGACTTGTTCCTGTGAATCATTTGTTCTTTGCTCACTTGTTGAGACAACTGGAGTTTGAGATCTTGGCTCATCATTAGATGTTTGGATTTCATTGACAATTAAAGTACTTGAGCCATCTATAATATGTCCTTGACCATATCTCAATGATTTCCTTTGAATCATTTCTAGTTCATATATTTTAAGAATTCCATATAGAACTTCCAGTGTTATTCTGCTCAAGTCTCTCCCTTCCCTGATTGCTGAGATTTTCTATTCCAAATGATCAGGGAGAGTAAGAAAGAACTTTAAGTTCACTTCTTCAGCTTTATAGTATTTGTCATGGAGCTGCAAATCATTTATCAGCTTATTGAATCTTTCAAACACACCAGTTATACTTTCTTTTGGCTTGGCCATAAAACCCTCATATTATAAAATTAGTATCTTTCTTTGATTAAATCTAACTTCCTCAGTCCCCTCATAAAGTATTTCAATATTTTCCAAGATTTGCTTAGCAGTGTCATAGTTGATAATGTTGTTGTACATTTCATTGTCAAGTGACTCTATCAATATCAGTTGTAAGCCACTATCCCAGGAAACTTTCTCTTTTTCAGGCTCAGAGTAATCAGAAGGGTCCTTTGGAGCATAATGAGCTGGAATGACCATGTCATCATATGTTGTTTCTTCAACTCTAACCATAGGAGTGAAGAGCCCATTTTTGAGAATCTAAATATAGAGTGGATTGGCCATCCTGATAAATAGCAACATTTTCTTTTTCCAAAGAATGTAGTTAGCTTTGTCAAAGGTAGGAATTTTGATGCTACTGATCTTCTGTGTATTCATTCTTCCAAGATCTTGAATCTGTTTACTTTCAGTTTTTGCTCTGATACCACTTGTTAGGAAATGAATAACACACAGAGGGGGGGGGGGGGTGAATGTGTTTTACTATTTATGAGCTTTTCTTTATCTTTTTGCTTTAGTAAATTATTATTTCCATTTTAGGAAAAGTATATCTTCCATTTCTGGATTAGCATATCTTTGCACACTATGTTAACTTTGATCTTCCTTTGTTAGTTAATCTTTACCATTGATCTTGCACACTCTTCAAGATGCTTTTTGTAGACTTATGAATCCAGCTGGTTGGATTGTTTGTTGATTGTTAATCTTGGATATTGAGCTGATCTGCAATTCTGTACTTTGAGATTTTACCTCGAGATCTCCAATTTGGTCTATAGAGAACTTGACATCTCGATAAGTATAATGGCTTATCGAGATCTCTAGTGCTCTATAATAAATTTAACTTGTAGAGGTCTCTCGGTTCTCTATAAGAGAATTTGGTTTGTCGAGATCTCTAGTCTTCATATCTTCACTTTGACTTATCGATATCTCTGAGTTCTCTAGTGACTTGTTGACTTGTCGATAACTCAGAATTCTCTAGTCAAATTTGACTTGTTGATATCTTAGAGTTCTCTAATGAATTTTGACTTATCGATATCTTTGAGTTCTCTAGTAGAATTTGACTTATCAATAACTCAGAGTTCTCTAATGAATATTGACTTCTCGATAACTCTGAGTTATCTAGTGAAGAGATGACTTGTCAATATCTCCAATCTTCATGTCTTCAATTTGGCTTGTCGATATCTCTGAGTTCTCTAGTAGCTATCTTGAGTTCTCTATAAGTCATTATGGGGTTCTCGAATGACTTCTCTATAACATTAAATATGTGATTTGTAGAGATCTTGACTTAAAATATTTTTCCTAAAACAGATTTATTCAACTCTAAGCTTCTTCATAATTCTTCTGAGGCATGATCTTCTTGATCTTCTTCTAGATAGAATTATTACGCTTGGCACTGTTTATAGAAAAAGAATTCATTCTGCTCCTTTGACATTTTACAGACTTTAAATGTTACAAGTAAAAAATACAAATTAAATTAGAAGTCAGTGACTTAGGATGTTAAATCTTTCTAATTGAATAAATTAGAAGCCAATAACTACACTTTGCCCTGAATGAATTCACTTGTTATTTAATGTCAATATTTTAAGGATATGTGAATTTATTTACCATTATTTATTTCGCGTAATTCAAATATTTGTGTATTTTTATCTAATTGATAAATATTTAAGCACATTTATATTGACAAAATATTTGAAAATAATATAATAATTATTGATTAAATTGTGAGTAAAGTATAACAGCATAATTCTATTTCAACAAAATATGATATTATCAATTATTGATAATAATTGTAAAATTGTGAATAAAGTTATGGATTATCAATCTTAGCGAATTTTAAATTATTTCATATTTAAAAGAATTTATTACATTGGTATTACAGTAGCACATTATTTTTTTGAAATTATTAATCTTTATCATTTTATGATAATAATTAATAATATTTAAAATCAATTTTGTGGCAAAGCTGACAAAATTTTTCTAAGTATCTATGTTCACAAAGGTCACAACTTAGAATTTCTCTAACTTGCGCCTAGGGAGCCCCTGTATAACATTACACATTTTTTTGTTTGCATTACTACATGGATCGCAACTTAAAAATTGTTATGTACTATGGCGATTCCCTGTAGTCGCCACTCAGCTTCTACATTGGTTGAAGAGGAATACATTCTCCCAACTTAGAATTTATTCCAAGTACCAAGAGTTCCCTTCTATGTGCAACTAACATTACTTAGAATTTTTTTTGTTTATTGGTTGTGACACTTGGTCGCAACTTACAAGTCCATCTAAGGTTGCACCACAGTAGTCGCCACTTAGCTCTTAACATTTTTTTATTTGTTTCTCTGTTTATATATATTCAAATAGATTTGTTATTATTCAATATGTACACATAGAACCACACAGTCGCAAGAGAGAAAAAGAGAGTCAATTTTTAAATCGATTAAAATCATACTGAAACTCTGCCAAAATTTACAAAAATTGTGGATTCTAAAAGCCCAGAACAAGGAGATTTTTTTGTTAGTAATTTCTGGAGATTTGATCCATGATTGAACAAAATCAAATTTTGAAGGTTCTTGGACTTAAGGCCCTATTTAGTTGTTTATTAGTTGGTCTTAATTGGACTATTTAAATCAATTGCTCTCTAGGGTTCATAACATTATTTGTTCCTAATATTTGTGTGTTTTGGATTTTTAATTTTTTTTTGTGCACAATTAATTTGTTTTAATATCAAAATTTTATTCCCATTTTCTATTAAATGGAGGATAATATTAAGATACTAAAAACAAATTGATCCAGAATAGATGGGTGTTTTTGAGAAATGGATCCGTTTTCTGAACGAACACTCAATTATGCGCTATGCATTAATTACTAGATATCCAATTGAATGTTGAGCTTCTCAGATATGTGCACACAACAGCTGAAGATATGCCAGATGACAATCAGCTAGGTTTCTCTTTCTCAGTTAGTGATGAAATAATAAGAATCATTGAGGATGATTTTAATGAATATCTCCAACTTCCTCGTGATAATTTTATGGAATTGCCAAGGAAATGAAAACTATTTAGCTTCTTCAAAGCCATCAGATGCACAATGGAAAATGACAATTATCCAAAATACTTTATCAAGATTCACCTACCAAAGGAATGCCATATGTTCTTTAACATATTTTCTCACAGTCTAGCTCCCAAAACTGGTGGATTTCATGGAGTGACTAGGTTCAACCAAGTCATTGGAGTAGCTGTTGCTAACAATCTCCGAACCAACTTTGAAAGTCTGTTCATAGAGGAGATCTTAGAGAACCAGGCTCAGAAAAAGGATCACATCTTAATTACCAGGTTTGTACAAATTGTTCTAGATGGTAAGCTGACAAAAGAACACAAGGTTTTAGTTTGTAGTGATAAATTGGAAGACTCTCATGTGCTGTCCTAAAAAATGGTGGTAAAGCTGATCAATCAGAGATCATATCCCAACAACAACTCCATTTATTTGACAGATCACATCCAAGAGTTCTTTGATACCATTGCTCAACAACCTGAAGCTACACATCAAGCTGAACATGGTGCAAGTCACCAAGGTGCTCAATAAACTGATCTTCAGCCTAGAGCTGAAGCTCAACCTATGGAAATTGATCAGGAACCTATTGCTGCTGAACAACAAGAAGAGGATGTGTCAGAACAATCAGATACAGATGTCTGCATGCCAGATCTCTCAGGTATGAATAAATCTTCTTCAAGTCAAACTTTTAAAGACTGTCCTAATAATTGACATTGAAGCATTACACATTGGTGATTTTCACACACAAATCCTTGCAAATCAAGTAGATATAAGAGGCAGTGAATTTGTTTTCCCACAAATTCATAACCACCCTCTAGAGCCTACTCAAACATCTCAAAATATCTTAGCCAAATCCTTAGAGTATTAGGATCCATTGAGTAGAGAGAAAACTGCACAAGATACAACAAATAAGGAAGGTACAGTGAGAGAACCCATAACTTTATCTCCTCAGAAGCAAAGTATTATATATACTGAGATAACTGTAATCCCCCTTGTATCTTCTCAAAAAGATACAATGGCTGAAAAGGTAATTAAATAGTTCCTAGATCCATCTTCTCAACAAGGCAGGTCTATTGAAATTCGCCCATCAGCCACGACATCCTGTATTGAGTCAAACACTCTTTCCAATATCCGAGCTCTTGAAGCTTCAAATGTGTAACGCCCCCAAATCCGGGTTCAGGAATCTGGGTCATCACGCAATCCTTCAATCATGTGTAACCTGTATTAACTCAATAATCCAATAACTCTATATCACATACCCTTAATCTCACACATACACACACAAGTTATAGCATTAGAAATGATATACATAATGTAATATTCTTTTATTACAATTCAAATGTACTTTATACGATCTTAAACAATTATTCGTAACCTTTACATGAAGTTACAAAAATTACTACTACCCTCTTATACCTATCTGAATACTCTGTTCCACCTGAAACAAAGCTGTAAGGGAATCTCCCCACGATTGTAAGCGACTAAGCCCCATACCGGCATACTGGTAATCTGTTGTGTTGTGAAATTTAAAAGAAAGCAAGAGTGAGCAATAATGCTTGGCTATAATAATCAACAGTATGAAAAGACTGTTAAATAAATTATATTAATCCGTATAAGGATATATACTTATTCGAGGTAGTTTTTCTTGGTGATACACACCTCTTTTTAAAATAATTCTTTGATTGACTCATTAGTATGCAAATACCTTAATGGTAAACCTAGCACCTATGCTTGGGTTACGCTATTGCATCTCAATTTCAATTGGAAGAACATAGGACATTCACTGGAGCCACCGCATACGATGATCAGTCGTAATACGGAAATATGTAACCTTTTCTACTAGTAGAAGGACGACTTCTTTACTCCCGGTTATCACCTTGATGGCATACGGGCTATGTGTCCCATTCTGGGTATGCACACACTTCGTAGGTCCCTAAGTACACATGGTATTGTCTCCTACAGTACTGGTAGTCTCCCCAATACACTAAGTACTGGATCTCTACCCCTCCCTTATCCTGGAAGAATCATATCGTATCCCAAGAACTCGTACTCCTCGAGTTCCCAAAGCGTTTAGCTTATTGATAGGCACAACTCATGTTGCTAGTATATATACATACATACATATATATATATATATATATATATATATATATGTACTTTCGAGATTTTTTGGAGGAAGTACTAGGATGATGTTAGTTGACCGTTATCAACAGATAAGTATTTAAAGGGTAGTTTCCTCTGACATTATAGTCAAAATAATTGATATATATTGAAATAATATTTTTCGAAGTTCGGATAATACCAAAATGATTTTCTGAAACTCATAAAATATTTTGAAATAATATTTATAAATTTCAAACCATATAAAAATCATTAATTAAATATTTAATAATCAATTAATATTTATTAAAATAATTAACCTCGAACAATTCTACTTTAAAATAATATTTGAAATAATATTTCTCAACTGATTTATGTTTAAGTAAATAGATTAAATTTTAAGTAAATGTTAAATATTTAGAATTTATAAATAATTATTCGTCTAAGAATACTTTTTGTTTTAATTGAATATTTAAAATAATAATTATCGTTTAAATAAATAAAATAAGTTGCGGGAACACGATATTTGGAAATCATTTTAATAAAAGTTCGAGGTACTTAATGCTTCGTCCAAAAATCATCGAGTCCCTCAGAATAAAATAGCTGCGGACTTTTGATCGTCCAAAAATCTCCGGGATGATTCCCGGGTTTATACTTTATAAAAGCTGACCCGCTCTCGGTCTTTACAATTTTACATCACGCTATACTATAGCGTTATAATATTCTATGATATATTCATCGTAATCTCAATCGTTATTGATACGTAAAAACTCATATTTTACTATCATGGCAAATATGGCATTTGTACGAAAACTATAAAAAAATCTTCACAACACAACAGTACATAGAACAGGGTTCGTAAACTTGCCTGGAGTCCAAGATACGTTTTCGACTTCCACTCGTTCTGGGTGTTCTAAATCAACAAATATCATAATCTTAATTTGTATTCCTAATCCCATCACTGACTTATATTTCTAATAAGTACAATACTTGGTAATTTTTAATATTCGACCGACTCGAAATAAGTATCAATCCTTGGTCGAAACAGACGGTCAAAGTGGTCTTCTACGACTGACTTTACCAAATGTTACTATTACGTGACTCGCACTCTAGCATTTTTAACAAATCGAAAAATTAATATTTTAATACGAAACCACATCGAGGAGCTTCTTGAGTTTTTTCAATATTTATCATAAAAGTTTCGTTTTGAAATTATGAATTTAATTAGGTGAAAAACATTTTAAAAGTTCGGTCAACTACGGAGTTTTACTATTCATACCGCTTTCACTAACACATTGATTTCTCTCAAACCGTTAACTCAATTGACGCACCGTCTTCGTGTGCGCGATCTAGGAAAAAATTAGAACATATTACTTAAAAATGGTTTTCTGGGAACAGGATTGAAAATCCCGAAGTGGCAGTTGTTCTTCATGATCGCTCCTTGCGCGACCTCCGTTCCGACATTTTTATCAAATCAAAAAATTAAGATCTTTACGTAAAATTTTAGAGAGGTCTTCCTCATTATATAATTAAGATAATGACCAAATTTCATGATTTTAAACAATATTTAAAGGCCTCAATTATACCCTCAAAGTCAAAACTTTGTAGTAGTTTGGTTTTCTCGACTACGTTCACAAAAATGAACTTTTCTCCTAATCCGTAAATCGTTTCGGCAAGATCTATATATGGTTACAAACTAGAAAAAAGAAATTTACATCCATGTCCAGCCAGTGGTGTGTAAAAATATTAAATTTATAGTTTGTATTTATTACTTAAAATAGTCCTAAATATAAACGGATATTACGGCGACTATCCGCGTAATGATTCCCGGTTTTAACTACGTTAATTTCATTGGCAACAACTCAAATGTAATATCCGGGAAAAATATGTAAATATTTTTTTTTGCTAAATTGCTTTTATAGATAGAGAAAAGGAATATACAAGGGATTCACCCTAAGATCTAGAGAAAAGGAATATACAAGGGATTCACCCTAAGATCTATGGCATGCCATAGATAAAACTATCTATAACCAATCTCAAGGAAAGATTGGAGATAGAAAACACAGAAGCGGCTAGAAGCAACAAACAACTAACCAAACAACAAGCTACAAACTACAAGCTATAAATTACAAATTACAACAACAATAAGTCTGGTCTAGAACAAATAACTGTATTGAACCAATCTGAAGAAGTCAGTCGAGCTTTAATATCCAAAACAATTCCACGAAGTAATTTCATTGGCCCGAACATACCTTTCACATGAGCCCTCACATTCCTTTCTCTCCATATATGATAACAGAAAACCTGAGCATAACAGGCAGCAATCGTCCCTTTGTCTTTGTCTACCAACTCTGTGAGATTCACCAGAAAATCTGTCCAATAGGCATGAGCAACCGAGAAACCAAGAGGCCCAAATAACTCTAGCAAGATCCACTTACTATATGTACATTGCAAGAATAAGTGTGTAGTAGTTTCTCTTCCCATAATGCATAAGAAACACTGTTGAGTAGAAGCAATACCGAACCTATGTGATCTGGCCAAGGTGCTGAGGCGGTTAAGGAAAGTAATCCATTTATGGTGAGCAAACCTACTGATCTGCAGCTTGTGCCAAACTGCTTTGTGCCATAGGACTGTTGGCTTTGAATCTCGGATGGAATTCCAAATATTCCAAGCCTTGACCTTAGAAGTAGGCACCCGTCCCAAAGAATTTGATCACATCCATTAGAGTGAATTGTTGGAAGAGCAGGGTTTTCAATCCATTCAGTGAACAATGGGGTTGCATGATGAATTCTCAAGCTGGGTCTAGGAAGCAACCACTGCCCTGATTGAATTACTGAAGCTACTGTAGCAGTGTGAGGTAATGAACAATTACTAATGATGGGTGAAGAGGCTGAGTTTGCAAGACAACATGACCTCCACTAGGGATCAAACCAAAGGGAGATTGGATTACCTGTGACAATATGATAAGAAATGAACTGAATGGCCACACCTCGAAGATTAAGTATTTTTCTCCAAATCCACGAACAATCTATTGGGATGTTCATTATCCAGAAATTCTTGTGTTTTAGAACAGTTCAATTAACCCAAGTTGCCCACATAGTAGGAGATCTAGTGACCACTTTCAATAAGTGGTGAAGCATACGAGCCTTGTTCCAATGAACCATATTTTTAAACCCAATCCCCCCTCATCCTTTGGTAAGCAAATGTCGTCCCATGCAACCTTAGCACCTTCTTTCTGATTAATGTTACCCTTCCATAGGAATTTGGTCAGCATAGATTGAATATTACGGTGCACAACAGAAGGTAATAGAAAATGACTACACCATAATCCTTGGATAGCATGTAAAACGGACTTGATCAACAAAACTCTCCCAGCAAGAGAAAGAAGTAGATTAGCCCAAGAATTCAACCTTGCAGTCATTCTGTCGATCAACGGAACACAGTCATTGATACAGAGTTGAGATGCAATCAAAGGAACGCCCAAGAATTTAACCGGAAGGGTCCCTCTCGGAATAGAATAAGTTGATTCAAACCAAGAAGTGAAACCCAGATCACAGTTACAGAGAAAGCTTGTACTTTTGTGCACACTAGGCTTTAACCCACTCCAAGCTGAAAAAACAGAAAGATTGTCCATGATGTAGGATACCGAATCCTTAGAACCTCTTGCAAACAGAAGAACATCGTCAGCAAAGAATAAATGGGAAATGTTCAAGTCTTTGCATCTCCAGTGATACTTATAACCAACAGGAGTCTTGGCTAGTAAACATGAAAGGATATTCATGCTTAATGCAAACAAATAAGGTGACAGAGGGTCCCCTTGCCGAATACCCACTGTGCCTTTAAAAAACCCATGAATATCTCCATTTAACTTGACTTAATATCTAGGAGAGCAGATACAACCTCGAATCCAAGAAATCATTTCCATAGGTAGACGAATTTTGTGTAGAACTGGACGAATTTTGTGTAGAACTACAATAATAAAGTCCCAATTTATAGTATCAAATGCTTCGTGAAGGTCTATTTTGAGTGCACACCTCGAGGCTCCAGTCTCACCATCATAGCCTCGAAACAACTCTTGGGCCAAAAGAATATTATCTGAAATAGAACAGCCAGGGATGAAGGCTGACTGTGCATTATTAATAATTCCTGGAAACACCCGTTTTAACCTTGAAGCAATGATTTTCGATATGCATTTGTACATTACAATACATAAAGAAATTGGTTTGAAGTCTTGCATTCGAGAAGGAGTAAGTACCTTAGGAATTAAGGAAATAAAAGTGGCATTAGTCCCAAGTGGCATCGTGCTTGTTTTGAAAAAATATTTCACTACTTCACAAAAAACAGTCCCAGTGATATCCCAAGTAGCCAAAAAGAATTCAACATTTACTCCATCAGGGCCCGGTGCATTATTGCATTTCTTGGATTTCAAAGTCAGGTAAATAATAGAATTAGTGATAGGGGCCACTAAGTTCCTGGCTTGATCCTCACTGATGGTGTTGCAATCCACCGAACTGAGATCCACATTGTTCGAAACTGAAGCATTGCTCATAAGACTTTGAAAATATGAGACTGCCACCTTTGCATAGTCAGTTTGCCCATTAACCAGGTTCCCCTCCTCATCATATAAGCTAAGAACCTTGTTAGTATTCCAATTCACCTTACATTGTTGGTGGAAGAAGGAATTATTACCATCCCCCTTGTTCATCCACTTAACCCGGGATTTTTGTAACAAAAAATGTTCTTCCCTGAGAAGTGCCAGATTGAGTTTGTCAATAAGCTCCCATTCTTGCTTTTCAAGGGGCAGATTCTTGTTGGAGACCAATAAATCTTGTGTCTCATGAAGCTGATTACGAAGGTCGTGCACCAAGGTATAGAGGGTCCCATGCTCCTTGTTAAAATCACGAAGAGCATTTTTAACATTCTTAAGCTTGAAGTTGAATTGCTGCATTGGGTTATCCAGACAGTCTTGAGACCAAGTACGAGAAACCAAATCAGAGAATCCAGGAATATCAATCATAAAATTAAAAAACTGGAAGGGTTTACCAAATCTGGTGAGATGTATAGGTTCTTCATACAGCAGCGGGTTATGATCCATAAGATCCCTTGGCTTCACAAAAACACTTCCTTCAGAGAAATAACGAAACCATATAGCATCCCCTACCATCCTGTCTAGTCTTTTGAAAACCGGAGCTTGCTCTCTCTTATTAGTCCAAGTAAAAACATCTCCAACAGTACGAACAGGACCCTAACCGTTATTGGAAAAACAATCTTTAAAGACCTGCATGGCTAGAGTCCAATGCTCCCTGCCACCAGATATTTCATCTAAACCAAGAACACAATTAAAATCTCCCATCATGCACCAAGGTATGGAAGCAGTTGAGAGATTAGTGCAATAGTCCCACAAAGCAACTCGATCACAAGCATCATTAAAAGCATACACAAACGAAACCAAAATAGTGATTTTCTTTTCAATAAAAGTGGTTAGACAAGAAATACACTGAGCATTGCTAGAATGTAAAGTCACTGTCCAAACACCCGGGTCCCAACCAACCCATACTCTACCATTATGATGAAATTCATAGTTAAAAAGCCATTTCCATTTTCTGTTAATCTTTTTCGAAATGCCAACTGAATTGTGAGCCTTGACCATAGTCTCCAGAATTCCCATAAGACTAATATTATTCATAGATAAAAAATTATGCTGTTCTTTTTGATGAGGACCCTTGTTAAGACCCCTCACATTCCAAGAAGCAAACTTCATTGGAGACGTTTGAGAATGGCTGGCCTTGTAGCCAGTTTAGTGCTCTTTTTGTACAATGGACTTTTCCTATTAACCACCTTAATAAACCCATCTGCATTAATTAAGTCTGAATTCTCTGCACACAGGCCTATAACAACTGGGTGTGCTGTGCTTCCTGCAGGCGCCGCGGGCGCTGTGACTGTTGCTGGAACCGGTGTTGCAACATGAGCTGTATTTCTAACTGCATCCTGACTTCTATCTCGCCTTCTTTTCTATTTACCTGGAGACACTAAGTTACCAGGAGCCAAATTGGTTGAAACCATCACATCCACATTATTCACCACATTGGGTTGCTGATCAAATTCCTCCAAGTCATCGTTCTATTCCACCATCTTATCAACCACAGTATCAATTAAATTTCCAACCTCACTGTCTAACACATTGTCAGCTTCCTCATGGTCTAAACCCTCCAAATTTTGGTCATCATCCAATACCAAATCACAGCCAAGAAATTCCCCCACCACCTTGGGGTTGACATCACTGGTACCTTGTTCATTTCGCTCAGCTGTAGCCCCTGGATTAGCAGTTTCCCCATTTTGTTTTTTTGCCACCTTTGTAGCACCCTGTTTATCACCACCCTGTCTAAACCGAGGAGTTGGTTTGATTTCACTAGTTCTTCTACACCCATCTCATCTTGGACTGGAACCTACAGAAAATCAGGTCTCGGACTTGAATACGAGAGCATAACCTTGATGCTTAGAAGCTATATAAGCTGAATATTTCGTGGAATCCTTCGGAGAGTTATCCCGGAGCGGACCAGTTTCACTCCGAGTTGAGCCGCCATCAAGTATGAGCTTGGTCTCATCATGTATTCTCTGTGCTGTTCTAGGAGACCACTGACTATTCTGAGCTGCTTCAGCCAAGAATAAATTGTGGTCAGCTGCAGGTAGAACTAACAATGGTGGAGGAATATAATTATGCCCTATGAAATTAGAGAACTCGTCAGAGTTCATACTCCGGGAATGTTCAGAGTTTCTTGAACCCATGATTATGAGAAAATAGTAGACAAAGTGGATGTTGATATGTAGCTAAGAAGGTGGGGGGAAGATTATGCGGTGCGTGAAATGCGTGTATGAAGAGTGAAGATGAACAAAGATGAAGAAGAAAATGCAGTTTGATGAAAGAGAAGGATGTTAAATAAATAAATATTGTGTGTTTTATAAGTTTAAAGTGATTATTGCCATGCTATTATGTGTTATAACTGTTATTTGTGATTTTGTGTGGAACAGAAATTTTTTTGAGTCAGTAATATGTGTTTAAAATGCAATTATATGAATCGATCTGTAATTGGGACTCGTATTTATTTATGTATTTACCGAGGTACTCGTTTTATTTCATTTTACGCGCGTTTGAATGCATTTTATGTGTTTTCGGGATTTTCTGTTAATTTAGGGATCGTTTCTGTTTTTTTTAAAAATAAACGGACCGGGACCCCATCGGGACGTCAAAGCCACAAAATTTACATTTTTATTATTATAAAATCATTCGTATTTCAAATACCTAATATTTTTGTATTTTTGAGGTATTCGCAATTTATGGAAAATTTTGATATAAATATTGTATTTCATTATTTTTAAAATTATTCCCCATAATTATTATTTTGGGGCCTAATTATTTTAATTGTAGGATAAAACACCCTTAATTTATTTTAGAGTATTAATTTTCTGCAAAAATATAAATGGTTGCCCATATATTTTTTTATTCATTTTTTTAGCAAAATTCAGAAAAATAGAAATACCCAAGAATAAGTTTGGGGGTGTTCTTGAACCTGAGAATCAATCTACTAATTTCAAGTGATTCTGATTTCCGTTTCCAAAGTTTGAGTAACAGAATTAATGCTCTCATTGAGCTTTTCATGTTGATATCAGTTTAAGTACCTGAAGGTAATCGAATCTTAAATTCGAATTTTCATGTTCGTGAACTTGAATTTGAATTTTTGGGATTTCTGGAGGTTATTGGTTGTTTTTGATGCTTTGATTAGCTTCACCATATTCTGTAGAATCGATTCATATAATTATTATGTTCGTTATATTGTTAGTTTGTCTAATCGAGTTTTCAAGTTTAACGTCATTTTTATTTTTGCTTTTACGAATCATAGAAGCTGTGGGTGTTGATGATGATTTTATGTATAGATTGTACACGTTCATGGCTGTGTTTTGGTATATAAAGGTTACGATTTGGTTAAGAAATGATTGAGATCGGAATTTTTCCGGAAAAAGCTCCGAGCTCTCACCAGTTTTAATGGTGATTGGCCGGAGTTCGTGGTTGCAGCATTGGTTGTTGATGTTGTATGTTGGTATGTAGTCCTGGGGTATCGGTAATTGGATTCACGTTGAAATCAAGCAAGAAGCGACAGGTTTTGGGGGGATCGGGACTTGCCGGACTCCGGCGAAGTCGCCGGTTTCTGGGATTAACCCAGATTCCGGTCGACCTTCAACCGGAGTTCTTGGCAACCCGGTTGAAGCCAACCCGACCTGTTTTGTTTCTTTTAAAGACCCGATTATAATCCTAGTTTCCCCAAAACCCAATCTTAAATCTGTTTGTGCAATTTCCTTTTTATTTTTAGTTCAAAATTCATTTTCAAAATTCTAAAAGTCATTTAATTATTATTTTAAATCCTAGAAATTATGTACCTAATTATTTTAAATACCAAAAATTGTTTTCATTTATTATTTTTAAAAAAAAATCCAATTTGATTTAATTATTTATAATTTATTTTAGTTAATTATTTATGGATTTAATTAATTGATTAAATTATTTAATCAATTAATTTTATTTATAAATAGTTAAATAAATGTAAATTATTTATAATTAATTCATATAATTGCTAAAAAATAGTTTAAAACTCTTAAAAATTATATTTTGGTATTTAAAAGTCAATTAATGTTATTAATTGATTTAATTCTATTTAATTCTTATTTTATTCGTAATAAATAAACCGTTCATCCGTTTAATACGAAACGAACGCGTACAGACTCAGAAAAATATTCCGCTTTCAATAAAAATACTTTTGAGTCCTAATTTATTTTGTAATGAAATGTCATTTGAATTGTATATCAGTCTGAATCGGTATTTAATCGGTAAACACTGTAATTGATCTAATTTTAATTCTGAACGTTCTGAAACCTATCTTTTGTCTAGTTGGTTGATGTGTTACCTGAAATATGTGATTACGTGTTATATGAATAACATGATTACGTGCTACGTGATATGCATGCTAACTGTTTATAGTTTTAGGATGCCATGATTAGTTATAAACGATTGGGTAGACGTAAAGACGTATAGTTACGTCAATTGAGTTTGGTTCTGTCAATTAAGATAGTACTTTTGGTTATAGAATCGAGTAGCAAGGAGTATAGTCAAGTTTTAGATGGAATCAGTAGCCAGTAGTCATAAGCCAGGATTATAATAAGAAGTTGTCGAGCATACTAGGCAAGTATCCTTACCTTCACTTATTGTTCAAGTGACGTTTATTATGAATCCTGTTATGCAAATATCTTCACTTATCATTTAAGCGATATTGATTCTGAACTCTATTTTATCAGTTTCTATACTATTCTAAGTTCAGAATAGTTAAACATTTTATATTCCGCTACAAATTACTTTATACAGTGAAACTTTGAATTGAGATTAGCGAATAACTAATTGTTCTACTTATTTCGCCATCAGTTGTTGAGATAATTCCGGACCATGTGAAATGGGGAGTTGAATGAATAAGGATGTCATTGATACGACTCATTTAATCAAAATTGTTTTATGAATTGGTTATTGGTTAGCGTAAGAGGCCGAGGCACCGGTCCAACGTGAGCTATTATACGAAAGTGTAATATCTTGCTAGGCGAGTATATGCCTTTTTATGGATATCCAATAGGTATGGTATGGTTGCAGGATATCGATACCTATATTTACGGTATGGCTGCGGGATACTGGTGCTGTTTCATGACTGATCATCAAGAACAGCATAGTGCATAATTGTGTTTTGTTAAAATGTCGCTAAAACTTTAAAGTTTATATTAGCATTTGATTTTACTCATATATTGTTATTGTTGTTCACTTATAAACTCCATACCGCTTGCTGAGCATCTCTTCGCTCATACTTGTTTATTATTCTAATCTTTCAGCTAAGCCAGAGCAGGCTTGAGTTCCAGGTCTGATCAGAAGTCAGGTGCTTGTAAATAGTTGGTGTGTTTTCCAAGTAGGCAATTTGCGACACTTGAATAGTCTAGAGGTTTGTAATAAATTCTAAATAATCTGTAAAACTAATTAGACTTATGGCTTGTAATAACATCTGGTTTGTATTAGTGCCTGTTCCATACTATAACCTGTGATCGATCTAGTTGCAAGTAAGGGGTCATATTTATTATTTTATTCCGCTGTGTCTATTATATTTTGGTTTATTGATCAGTGACCTCATAGGTGAGTCATAGGAATATCACATAAGATAGTCGCGTGTAGTTTAGCTCTTATAGGATTAAGTTTAGGTTATTGGGCTGGGTTATATTTAAGTTGTTCAAGTTCCCTGTTTTGCGTTTAGCTCCAGGCTTTTGTGCCATTGTTTTGCTATTTTATTGGTTTCCAAGGCTAGTAAGAAATGATAAAAGAGATTGGAAAGGTTTGGATAATTCATCATAACTTTTCTTTGAGTTATTATTCTTGAGAAAATAAGCAGAATTATGTGATAATCATGTCGCATTTGTTAATATGGTAGCAAGTTTATGACATTTTGAAAAGAGATAATGCTTGAGAATTTTAATATGCTAAAGAATTGCTACATATTTGACACAATGTTTGACAGATTATTATATATGTTGCTTGTTTCTTACCAGAATAATGGCACCAAAGAGGAGGAATAATTCAGGAGAGGATCGTACCGAGAGTCGGACAAATCCAGCGATTGTCCAGATGTTGGGACTGATGCAGCAACAAGTGTTGTATCTTACGCAGCAGCAATAACAGCAGTAGCAACAAGCAGCAGTACCACCTGCAGTGACTTTTAAGCAATTTCAAGCTGTGAAGCCACCTGAGTTCAAGGGAAGTGCTGACCCCGTGGAAGCCAACGCATGGATTAAATAGATTGAAAAGGATTTTGACTTAGTTAGAGCTGAAGCTGGAGCTGAACAGAAGACCAAGTTTGCAATCTACTTTCTGAAGGGCGAAGCAAACTATTGGTGGGAATCCACGCGAGCAGTGGAAGAAGGTGAGTTTGTTACTTGGGAGAGATTTACAGAGCCGTTCTTGGAGAAGTATTTCCTAAGGTATATGAAAAATCAAATGGAGATCAAGTTCTTCAACCTGACCCAGGGAGATCTTACTGTCGCTGAGTATGAAGCTAAGTTTACTGAGTTAGCAAGGTTTGTGCCAGATCAGGTTAATACAGATGAAAAGAAAGCAAGAAGATTTGAACAGGGGTTGAAATTTTAGATTCAGAACAGAGTGGCCATTTTTTAGCTGACTTCATATGTGGCAGTGGTTCAGAAAGCAATGGTGATCGAAAGTAGAAGTGACATGTCTGAGAGAGAAAAGGATGGGAAGAAAAGGAAAATAGAAACCTCGGGAGGAGGTCAGCAGTAGGGTAATTTCCAGGGCCGTTTCAACTGAAGGCCAGAGTTTCAAGGTAATAGGAATGTGGGATTCAGAAGACCACAATCAGGGAATGGAGGACAAGGCAACCGTTTTCAGAATTCAAATCAGCAGAGGCCCAATCGTCCACCAATTCCAGATTGCAAGTTTTGTGGCAGAAAACACTTTGGGGTTTGCAAAGATAATTATGTGTGCTACAAGTGTAATATAAAGGGACATCATGCATATGAGTGCCGCAATAAGATGCCAGAAGTTACATGTTTTCGATGCGGGAAGACATGGCATTATGCCAACAACTATAAGGAGAAAGCACAAGGTGTAAATGTTCCAAGGATTGCAGGACCATCATCTCAGGGTGTGGCAAGGATTGAATGACCACCAGCAAAGAATCAGCCAAAGGCCAGGACATTTAACATGACTATGCAGGATGCTGTTCATACTTCTGACGTGGTTGCAGGTACGCTTCCAGTTAACTCCGTAGATGCTAAAGTTTTATTTGATTTTGGAGCTACAAGGTCATTTATTTCTCAAGATTTTGTCGATAAAATGCATTGTGAAGTTGAACTGTTAGACCAAACGTTAATGATAGAGATAACTAATAAGAACCAAGTTCCCGTCGATCAAGTGTGTCTGAGATGCGACATTGAGATAGTGGAACATCATTTTTATGCCAACTTGATACATTTTAAGTAGGGAGAATTTGATGTTATTTTAGGAATGGATTGGTTGTCAGAGAATAACACTCAGATTGATTGTAAGAATAGAAAAGTGAGACTTCAGACATTGGATAGTAAAAAGAAGGTGATATTTCGAGGGAGTAAACAAGAAAAGATGTTCTTAACGTTAGCTCAAGTGAAGAAGTTATTGCATCAGAATTGTGAGGCATATTTGGCTCATGTGATAGACACCAGCAAAGAAGTTCCCGTTCTAAAAACAATTCCAGTTGTCAATGAGTTTCCAGATGTCTTTCCAGATGATCTTCTAGGGTTACCTTCCGACAGAGAAATTGAGTTTGCGATTGATTTAGCACCCGGAACAGAACCCGTATCTAAAGCACCGTATCGAATGGAACCAGCGGAGATGTAGGAATTGGCAACCCAGTTACAAGATCTTTTGGAAAAAGGAGTAATAAAGCCCAACGTATCTCCGTGGGGCGTACCAGTTCTATTCATCAAGAAGAAAGACGGGAGTATGCGACTGTGTATTGACTATCGAGAATTAAATAAGCTAACCATCAAGAACAAAGTCCCCGTTGCCAAGGATCGATGATTTGATTGACCAATTGAGAGGCGCTGTATGGTTTCCTAAGATTGATTTAAGATCGGGATATCATCAACTGAAGATCAAGCCTGAGGACATTCCGAAGACAACATTCAGAACTAGATATGGACATTATGAGTTTTTGGTAATGGCATTTGGATTAACCAACGCACCAACAGCTTTTATGAATTTAATGAATCGAGTATTCAAGAAGTATTTGAATAAAATTTGTGATTGTGTTCATAGACGATATTTTGATCTATTCCAAGATGGAAAAAGAACATGTAGAGCATTTAAGGATAGTGTTGGAGACACTACGACATGAGAAATTGTACGCAAAGTTTTCCAAGTGTGAATTTTGGTTAACAGAAGTATGATTTCTTGGGCACGTGATTAGCAATAAAGAAGTGGAAGTGGATCCGGCAAAGATTGAAGCAATAATCAACCGGGAGAGGCCAAAAACACCAACATAAGTAAGAAGTTTCATGGGATTGGCAGGTTACTACAGAAGATTCGTGCAAGATTTTGCAAAGATAGCTACGCGTCTGAAAAAACTCACCGGGAAGAACCAGAAGTTTGAATGGGATGAGAAGTGCGATGAGAGTTTCCAGGAATTAAAGAACAGATTAGTATCTTCACTAATGCTAGTCTTACCAGACGATCAAGGAAATTTTGTGATCTACAGTGACGCGTCTTACAAAGGATTGGGATGTGTTTTGATGCAGCATGACAAAGTGATAGCCTACACTTCAAGACAACTGAAACCACATGAAAAGAAGTCCCCAACTCATGACCTGGAATTGACAGCTATAGTGTTTGCATTGAAGATATGGAGGCATTATCAGTACCCCAAGTATGTCTACAGATGTGTTGTGTGCAATGTCTTTTCAACCAGAAGTATTAGAGAAGATAAGAAGATGTCAGAAAGAAATAATGAGTCATGAATAAGACAGTTTGACAGGAGAAGAGATAGGGAGTCAAAAGGATGATAAAGGGGTATTAAGATTTTCTTCCAGAATATGGATACCCAACGTAGCCGAGCTGAAAGATGAAATTCTTCGAGACACTCACAACTCCAGATATTCAATTCATCCCTGAAGTATGAAGATGTAACGAGACTTGAGAGAAAACTTTTGATGGCCAAATATGAAGAAAGAAATTGCGGAATGGGTAAGTAAATGTTACACTTGTCAACGAGTCAAAGCGGAATATCAAAGGCCCAGTGGAGTATTACAACCATTGGACATTCCAGAGTGGAAGTGGGAACATATTGCGATGGATTTTATGGTTGGATTACCGAGGACCAGGGCAAATCATGACGCTATTTGGGTTATTTTTGACAGATTGACGAAGTCAACGCATTTTCTTCCTATCAACGAGAGATTTTTATTGGATAAATTGGTTTGGTTATACCTGAAGGAAATTGTGATTCGACATGGAGTTCCAGTATCTATAGTTTTAGACAGAGATCCTCGATTTAATTCAATATTTTGGAGAAGTTTTCAAGATTATCTCGGAACGAAGCTAAATATGAGTACCGCGTATCATCCGCAGACAGACGATCAAAGTGAAAGGATAATTCAGACTATAGAAGATATGCTAAGGGTATGTGCTCTAGATTTTGAAGGAAGTTGGAATGAACATTTGCCATTGGTTTTATTCTCCTATAATAACAGTTATCATGCTAGTATTGGAATGCCACCTTACGAAGCTTTGTACGGGAGAAGCTGCAGATCTCCAATATATTGGGAAGAAGTTGGTGAGAGGAAGATTTTGGGTCCAGAATTGATCCAATAGACGAAAGACAAAATAGGGCTCATTCGGAAAAGATTAGTGGCAGCTCAAGATCGTCAACGTAAATATGCCGATCCTTCCAGAAAGGATATGGAATTTGAAGTTGGGGAAGCAGTGACATTGAAGATTTCACCTTGGAAAGGTTTAACAAGATTTGGGAAGAAACGAAAGCTGAGTCCGCGTTATGTTGGCCCTTTTGAAATTTTAAGGCATGTGGGAAAATTCGCTTATGAGTTAGAGTTACCACCTCACATGCAGCATATACACAATGTGTTCTATGTATCGATATTGAAACGTTATTTGCCTGATTCCAATCATGTGATAGTGAAAAGATATCTTCGATATATTATTTATTTTGGTATTTGTACGATTAAACATAAAATTTAAATACAAGTAGAGCCTCTCCATTAGGACATAATTTTAACTGATCTAAATCAAAGTCAAATGGTCAAACTAGCAAAATTATTTTCAAGTATATTCATATAAAAGAGATATTCCATTATTCTAAAAAATCAAAATTATATCGTTATGGAATATATCTCTATGGCAATATGATCAAAGAAGAAATATCAAGACATGATATTTCTTAGATCTCAGTTGCAAGATCAATAAGGCAACAAGCTCGAAAAAGGGATATATCAGAAATATTCCTTAGAAGATTTGTGCTATATCAAAAATGTTTTACTCTTCGCTCCAAAATATATTTTTACATCCATCAAAATAGTTTTTATCCAAAGTTTATTAATATTCATGATTGAAATATTAATATTCATTTTTATAACCCATTCCATGTATACGTGAAGTAATTTTCTCCCATTTCGTAAAATCAGTATTTCTCGGAGAAAATTATTCAAAAAAAAACTCTAAAATATTTCCTACCATCCAAATATTTTTTATATATCAGGAAATAAATCTTAAGTATTTATCCAAGTCGAAACTTTGGTCAAAAGATCCTTCTTCTTCATTTCAAGACCAATGATATTTCAAGACCAGTGATATTTTTACTCGGAAGAAAAGAGTAACAGAACAGTTTATTATAGATAAAATACTTCCACATGCTAGAATGACTTGAAATTTGGTATGGATCATTTAAATGGTATTTTATAAGTATGGTAAAAATTTCGTAACAGTAAGAGAATTGTTGTCCGGGAAAAAAATCGATGCAGTTCGTCTCACGGCTGCCCACGTTTGACCTAGCTACCATTGACCAAGGTTGACCAAAACTTGCAGGACATAATTTTATAATATTTAGTTAATTATCATATTTTTATGGTATTTATTTAAGAGTTTTTATGGTGGTCATATTTAATGGTGCTTAATGCTTAAATAAAATGATTAAACAATGATTAAGAAAAGGAAAATATATATTTAATTAAATATATCAGCTCAGTTTTAAATCCCATAAATTTGTTTGTCTTATATAACTATGTCAAAGAAACACACCCTACTTGCCAAGTCATCAATCCATGTGACATACAACATCCACCATCCAGTTTCCTCAAATCTCCACCATTCAATCCACCTAACTTCTCCTATAAATAAACCCCCACCCCAACCCATTTCAACTAAGCTAAAAAGCCACAAAGTTGCTGGGATTTTTTCAAGAAGTGCTTCTCTTCATCTCTTTCAAATTCTATACACCCACTTCTTCTCAAAATCCTTCTCTCTCATATATATATATATACAAGGTTTTTGAAAACCCAAGCTTAGCTTCACCCAACCAAGCTTATTCCTACCAAGTGACCTCATCCACTACCACTCTCCAGCCTCCCGAAGGGCTGCCCAAGTTCATTCATAGTGCCAAAATCCGGCCAAACCTCCGACGAATTTTTTCGGCGAACTTTTCCGACCGTTTTCCAAAAGTGGTAATTTTTAGCTTCTTCTTTGAGTTTCTTTTATTTGATCTTTGTACTTAATTTCTTTACTTCATCTCAAGCTCTAATACTTGATCTCCTATAAAGATGGTTCTCAAAGAAAAGAGAACAAAGATTCGAACTCGGAATTCGGATAATGTACTTGATCTTCAAAAAGAAGTTTTAAAAGAAGAATATCTATAAAATACAAGTACTTAAATCTCTATAACTCCTCATGAGTGAGATTTTATAAATCTCTATAACTCCTCACGAGTGAGATTTCATATTTGACAAACCTCGCGAGTTGGCCAATTACTTGCACTTTATTTATATCGATCTTTGCCAACATATTACGTGAATATAGAAATAATTATGAAATGTATCGTATAATCCTCACTAACATCTTTAGTGTTCCGTGGGATTATAATTCGATCAATAGTAAGCTTCATAATTTTGTCAAATATCAAAGACGGATTAAATCACACGAGTTGGCCAATTACTTGCACTTCATTTATTTGGATCTTGGCCAACGCATAATTCGTGTATATAGTATCATTATGAAAAGTATCGTATAATCCCCACTAACATCTTTAGTGTTCCGTAGGATTATAAGTCGATAAATAGTAAACTTCGTAATCATCCATCTAAACTTTAAAGGTGGATTTATTCACACGAGTTGGCCAATTACTTGCACTTCATTTATTTGGATTTTGGCCAACGCATAGTTCGTGTATATAATATCATTACAAAAAGTATCGTATAATCCTCACTAACATCTTTAGTGTTCCGTGGGATTATAAATCGATAAATAGTAAACTTCGTAATCATCCACCTAAACTTCAAAAGCACAAATCCAAAGCCAATTACTTGCACTTCTTTTATCTCGATCTTGGCTTATATAGAACCTATAAATTGTGCACGAAGTTAAAAGTATACTTTGGCTCTATAATTGTCAAAATATAAGTATACTAAAATCCTTAAGCCTACGAGCTTAAAAAGGATAAGTTACAATTCCGAGATTGTAACTAAAGTATTCTTCGATTTATAAATACATAATCAAAATAAGAAGAATAATAAAGAAGTCATAAGCCATATTGTATATATATATAAGACTTCTTATATTACTCCGATAAACATATATTCAATAAAGACGGAGTAATCGAAAGTATACTCGACATATTATTCTATATCTCAAGTCAAGTATACATAGTTGATATTTAATATTCTTATTTGAATATTATATTATCTTGTGGGCTAGTACTGTAACATACTAGTTCAACCCATCTTTTTCTCTATACTTGTTGTTTTGTGGATTGTCTTATTAGTTTTGTAGTGAGGTCAAGTGATGTGAGGTGATTCTGGTTCTAAGACCCAAGTCCTATACGTACTAACGGGAAGTTAGTAGTATTTGCACCGTGAAAAAGAGGAAAGATCCAAGACCGGATCACTAAGATCCAAGACCGACAAATGCTAAGAAAGCCAAGTCTACACAAGGGTTCTACATTAACTTTGAAGAAATATCAGGGAGTTATTGTCTAAGATAAGTTGTTTAGGTATTACATTTATTTTGAGGTGGTGACCTTGTGTTACGCACCAAGACAAATATATGTAAGGGTGTAAAGGCTTCTCGCCTACTAAAGGAGCGAGTTTATTATAAGGGAAAATCCCGAGTCCGGGAGAGGAGCTCGGGGACTGGAGTAGGGGTGAGCGAATCTATTAGAGGTTGCGCCATCGCGAACCAGGATAAAATCACCGTGTGGTATTTTCTTTCCTTGCACTTTATTTTCCGCACATATAAACGACATAACCACTCGGTAAAGTTTTAAAAAGGGATAAATTATTTTAAAATGCTACAACAATTTTTAAATTGGTAATTAAGCTATTCAACCCCCCTTCTAGCTTAAAATAGCCGTTTTACGAGACCTATCAATTGGTATCAGAGTAGTGCTTTTTAACGTGTTTGTTAAGTGATTTGATTTGCAGGCACAACAAAAAGTGATCCTAAATGGCGTATATTAATCCCGTTGGTTGTAGCGAAGGACTGTCAAGCTCACGACCTCATCTATTTGATGGCACCAACTTTGCAACATGGAAAACGAGGTTTCGCATTTATGCTAGATCTCAAGGAGTCAAAGTTTGGATGGCTATCGAAGACAGTGTTCGCATTCCTACCAAAACTGTCGATGACATTATCGTCGAAAGGAAGGTTAGTGAATATAACTTAGAGGAAGAAGCCACAATGAATATAGCCGCCAAGGCAGAAATGGTACTCACAAGTGCACCTGCAGAAAAAGAATATAAAAGAGTAAATAATTGCAAGTCGGCACAAGAAATGTGGAATAAATTAGTGGTAACCTATGAAGGAACCACTGATATAAAAGATTCTCGGATGGAAATATTGATCCAAGAATACGAGAACTTTAAACTTCAAGAAGGAGCAAATATCATCGATATGGAAACAAGATTACTCGTATAATCGATGAGTTATCTCAACTTGGAAAGAAATACTCAAAAGAGAAGAATAGAAGAGTGCTCAAATCTCTCCCTCCTAGAAGGTCAAAGTTACTACTATAAAAGAGATGCACAATTTAAATGAGTATAAGATCGATAACCTATTCAGAAATCTTCGTGCTTACGAAGAAGATAATATTCCGAAAAAGGTTGCTCCAAAAGTGGAGGATAAAAAGAAAAATATGGCTCTAAAGGCCATATTAATTGATGAAGATGAAAACGACGAGGAGTTAAACGAGGAACTCCAAAATCTCGATGAGAGTGAAATTGCTCTACTCACGAGACAACTTCATCGTGTGCTTCAAAGCAAAGCTCAAAGATACAGAAAAGGCTTCCTAAAATCAAATAATCAACAAAGAGTTTTTAACTCTAACGGAAGGCCAAATTACTCTTAAAATTTCTTCCAACTATAAGAATAATTATCCGTCAACGAGCTACAATAAAGGCAAAGGTAATCAAAATATAAATACCTATAGTAATGCCAATGCCTCTACAAACCATCATGTTTACACTCCTCTAAAACCTAAAGATCCATCTCCGGAGGAAACACAAGATGTGTGTTTTGAGTGTAAATAACCCAGTCATTATAAAAGAGAATGTCCTAAACTCTCAAAGGGACGAAGTCTCGTGGCCGAAAATGGATGGGATCTAAGTGAAGATGAATAAGCTCTTGAAGCTAATGAAGAAGTGGTCAATCTATGCTTAATGGCTCTCGGAGATGAAACCACCTCAACGGAAATCTCCTCTTCAAATCAAGAGGTAACATCTAACTATGTCTCAATTAAATCTTTATTAGATGAATCCAACTTATCCCTCTTAGATATGAATAATCATGATTCAATTGAACTTGTAGTAAGTTATAAAAATAAGTATAAAGATATTGAACAAAGGTTTCACTTGCTATGGTCCGAGAAGATGAAAATTGAGGAAATTCATCATACTCAAAATAAAGAATATACTCGGATGATGGACTCAAAAGTCCAAGATGATAATGAGATTACATCTCTAAAAGATCAAAACCATCTCATCAAGATTGAGGTAAATAAACTTCAAGAAAATATACTCAATCTTGAGACAGAGAATATATCACTAATTCTCAAAGACGAAGAGATGGAACGTGAAAAGATAAAATTGAATGATAATATTTGTAAACTTCACGTTGATCTATTGAACTTAAAGATTCTAAATGAATCAAATGTTCAAGATAATGAAACAGCTTACAAAAATAATCTTGATAAAGAAAAATGAGATATCAGAAACCAATGAGCTTAAAAGTGAAGCTCTAAGGTTAAAAGAAGAAAATCATAAACTCAAAGCTCAAGTTATGGATCAAGAAAGAATCCTTAACAACAAGATTGATGCCTTTAAGAAAGAAAATAAAAATCTTGAGGAAGTCCTTCAAAGGTTTACAAAAGGCAATAAGATGTTGGATCAAATGGTGCATACAAAAACCTCATATAATCATGAAGGTTTGGGATATAATAAGGATTCTCCTCCTAAAAAAAGTACTCGGAGATTTGTATCACCAATAAAGACTTCACCCGAATCACCATCATATAAATGTTCATATTGCAATAAGGTTGGACATGCCGTTCAATATTACAAATTCAAGAATGGTGAAATTAAGGGGAAGCGTGTATGGATTCACAAGGAATCATACAAGAAAGATGATAAATGAATGTCGTACGAGAATAGGGAATATAAAGATCAAAGGTAACAAAGGTCTCATCAACCTCCCATGTTTCAAGATAGAAATGTAAATATCATGTCAATGGGAGTACATTTAGAAGACAACAACCTCTCATTAGGAATTTGTATGCAAATTACCATGCTAAAAATAGACATATTGTTTATCATGATCCTCCTAGATTTCATGATAGCTCTAGGTATTATCAACCTCAAACTAGGCATTATGCATCTAAAAAATTTTATGTGCCTAATGATAAGTATACTATGCCTAGATTTTTCCATGAAAAATCAAATGTTATGTATGATGTACTAACCCCAGGACTCTCAAGACAAAGGGGTACCTATAAATTTAATTAATCGGTTTTGTAGGTTTGTCTTGCCGCGAAACAAGACATATGGTACCTTGATAGTGGGTGTTCAAGACATATGACTGGAAACAAGTCACTCTTGAACAATATTAAAAGGCTCACCGCAGGGAATGTAACATTTGGAGATAATAGAAAAGGAAACATTGTCGGCATCGGAGATATCGGTAATGATAAAGTTAAGATTTCCGACATTTAATTGGTCACCGGATTAAAGTACAATCTTCTCTCCATTAGTCAATTATGCGGCAATGGATACAAGGTAATTTTATACACTACTCATTGTTCAATTCTTGATAAATCTAGAAAGTTGGTCCTCACTTGCTCTCGAAATAAGAATGTATATACATGTGACATGAGCAAGCAAGTGAACGTATGCCTAATCACTATAAATGATGATCCATGGCTATGGCATCCAAGATTAGGACATGCCAACATGAAGTTGATAAAGAATATATCAACTAAAGATCATGTACGAGGTATACCTAAGCTAAACTATCATAAAGATCATACTTGTGAAGCTTGCGAAATTGGTACACAAATTCGAGCCTCTCACAAAGCAAAATTCATGGTATCTACCTCAAGACCTCTCGGGCTGTAACATAGGGATCTTATTGGTTCGGTTCCTATACAAAGCCTCGGAGGTTGCTCATCTACGTTGGTAATTGTTGATGATTATTCACGATTTACATGGACGGAATTTCTGAAAGCCAAAAGTGACGCTTTTGAATCCTTCTCTTCTTTATGTAAAAGGATTTAAAATCAACAAAATAAAACCATAGTCTATATAAGGACTGATCATGGTAAAGAATTTGAGGATTCCAATTTTACCAACTTCTGTGATGAACATGGCATCACACATAATTTTTCCTCTCTATATACTCCACAATCAAACAGAGTAGTTGAACGGAAAAATAGAATACTCCAAGAAATGGCTAGCACAATGCTAAATGAATATCTTCGACCTAAATATTTTTGGGCCGAAGCTATGTCAACAGCTTGCCATATTCTTAATCGAGTTTTGATACGACCTATAAAGTAAAAGACTCCTTACGAGCTCTATTTTGGCAAAACTCCGAAGTTAAGCTACTTTCGAGCATTCGGAAGCAAATGCTTCATATTAAATTCAAAAGAATACCTTACAAAATTTGATCCGAAATCGGACAAAGGTATATTTCTTGGATACTCGAATAATAGTAAAGTTTATAGAGTATTTAATCTAAAATCACTCATGGTGGAAGAATCAATGAATGTGGCATTTGATGAAAGTAAACCACCCACGAAATATAAAGATCTTGTTGACCAAGAAAATGTCGAACAAGATGATATTAAAAATATTATTCGATAATTCAAAAATATGGATATCGGGACTCCCGTTCATAAAAATCCATTAGAATTAGATGAAAAAGAAGATGAACTTCCCAAAGCAATTCCTACTATAAAAAGTCATCCACAAGATAATGTTCTTGGAGACTTAAGGAAGGGAGTTCAAACATGGTCACAAGTTCAAAACATTGTGAATCATCTTAGTTTTCTATCTTAGATAGAACCTAAGACCGCGAAAGAGGCTTTATTAGACGAGGATTGGATCTCTGCAATGGAAGAGGAATTACTCCAATTTTCTCGTAGTAAAGTTTGGGAACTTGTCCCAAAGCCTCGTGATACCTCTATAATAGGTACAAAATGGGTATTTCAAAATAAATTAGATGAAAATGGAATTGTAGTTCGAAATAAAGTAAGATTAGTTGCACCCCAAATGGAAGGTATAGACTTTGATGAAACATATGCCCCGGTAGTAAGAATTGAATCAATTCGAATGCTATTGGCTTATGCATGTCATAAAAAAATTAAAGTATACCAAATGGATGTGAAATCTGCATTCCTAAATGGGATATTAGAAGAAGAAGTATATGTAAAACAACCTCCCGGTTTTGAAGATGCAAACCATCCAGATTATGTCTATAAATTATATAAAGCTCTATATGGACTAAAACAAGCTCCAAGAGCTTGGTATGAAAGATTGAGCAAGTTCCTTTTAGAAAATAATTTTAAAATAGGAATGGCTGATAAAACCTTATTTATGAGACAAGAAAAAGATGATATATTGCTCGTACAAATATACGTAGATGACATTATATTTGGTTCAACAAATGATGCACTATGTAAAGAATTCTCTGATAATATGAGTAAAGAATTCGAGATGAGTATGATAGGAGAATTAAACTTCTTTTTAGGATTTCAAATAAAGTAATCTGATGAAGGCATCCATATCTCTCAATCAAAATATTATAAAGAGATGTTGAAAAAATTTGAAATAAATAATGCCAAACCTATCTCTACTCCTATGTCTATATCCGATAAATTAACGAAAGATCCAAAAGGAATTCTTGTAGACACAAAGAAATATCGGGGAATGATTGGTAGCTTGCTCTATATCACTGCAAGTTGTCCCGATATTCAATATAGTGTTTGTAAGTGTGCTAGATTTCAAGTACAACCAAAAGAATCTCACTTATCCGCGGTAAAAAGGATATTGAGATATGTTAGGTCACACACACACTGTAGAGGGGGTGAATACAGTGTATAGTACACTCAAATCGAACTTTAAGAACTTAAGTAACAAAAAACAAACTTTATTGAAACAATAAACTCTGTTACAGTATGTGTAAGTCATATGTCATAGCCTATTTGTATATTCGAGGATTCAACTCAACTCAAATAAGAATGTAATAAGTAAATAGTGGATCGACCGTCAGAGAGATCTCGCAAAGTAATATCTGTCAAAGGATTCAGAAACATGGCTCATCTACAGACTTGAGGAGTTAATTCACTGGAAGAAGTTCAAGAAGTTGATCATGCCTCAGTGATATAAATCAAGATCGTGGATTTAATCAAGTGATAGAGATCTCGTCAGAGTATCATTAATTACAAGGATTTAATCTGAAGAAAATCAGAGTATCAAAGTCAACACATGAAGAAACGTCACGGAAGTTAGTCACTCATGAACCAGACAGTACATCGAGTGTCAACGTTGAAGTGGTGGAATTGATTCATAATTTTCAGTGATTTTCAGAAGATTTGCAGAAGAATGGTTGCTGCTCAAGACTAGAATTAATTCTCTATTAATTAATTAAGTCATCTAATTTAATTAAGAAAATAAATTATATCTGCGAAGAATAATTTATTTATTAATTGAATTAATTGATTAATTAATTCTGAATTAATTTTAGGAATTTTCAGAAGTTTAATTGGTTTAAAAACAGTCTTAAATCAGCAAGACAATTGAAAATGAACTAGCATGACAATCTGGATTGTCATACCGATTGTCATGCCAAGTCATTTCAATTGTCATACCGAAAGTTACACTAGGAAGGAGATTGTCTTGCTAGTTCAACTGATTGTCATACCGATAGTCATTGTAGTTCAATCAGATTGTCTTGCTAGTACAATTGAAAGTCCTACTGAAAGTCTTGCTGAGCCAAAGAGATTGTCCTACCGATTGTCATTGCAGTTCAAGTAATTTTGTTGGATTGCATACAAAAAGAAAAAGAAGCAGAAGACATTCACTCACTGAAAAATACAAGAACACAGCAGCCGCCTAAGAAATATTTCATTGTTCTCTGCTGAAATTCAAAGATCAATTTCTAGATTGCAAAGTTAAATCCAATCAACTAGAAATCTTTATCTTGTTCTTGTGTAACAATCTAGCGGATCAAAATCCCTAGAACTTAATCTCAAATCGCGTTTAGCATTTGATTCTAATTATTGCAAAAATAGAAAAAGTTCATGTCGAATTTATTCTAGATTTGTGATAATTGATTTGAGATTAATACCTTGTAATCGATACAGTTGTTGTAACACCTTTCAAGTTTAATAATATTTTTATTTAACTTGAATTTTGTTTCACATTTTTTTATTCCGCATTTATTCGATTATTTGGTACTGTTTGTATTCAACCCCCCTTCTACAAACAAATTGGGACCTAACAATTGGTATCAGAGCCTTCTGATTAACGAACACATCAAGATCCTAGACTTTTGTGATTTTTCAACTCCTTGAATTTTTATTTATTCAAAAATTCATAATGACTTCACATAAAGTTGGAACCGTTAAAATTCCACAATTTGATAAAGAGAATTATATCATGTGGAAGAAGAAGATGCTATTAATTTTACAAGTTACAAATCCCAAATATTCAAACTTGTTAAAGAAGGGTATAAAAACTCCGATGGTTATTGAACCGGAGGTAATAATAGATGGTGTGGTGACTACTAAAGCTAGAACCTATCCAAAAGAGCCCGAAGATTTTACTCCTGCTGAGAAGGAAGAAGCCTCCTTGGATGCCAGCCTTCAATTAATATTAATTGATTCCCTTGATCCCTTAATGAACAGACATGTGATGAACTGTAAAAATTCTAAACACATGTGGGAAACTATTGAGGTAATTAATGAAGGCACAGAGGAAGTTAGGGAGAACAAGTTGGAAATCCTAACCTCTGAATATGAACATTTCAAATCAAATCCAGGAGAAGGAATTACTGAAGTGTTTGAGAGGTACAATGCGTTGATCAACAACCTGAACATCAATGGAAAGTATTATTCAATCAGGGAGGTCAACAAAAAGTTCCTTTTAACACTGCCAGCTCATCTTGAACATAGAATCACTGCCATTAGAGAAGCTAGAGATCTGAGTGAGATTTCTTTGGACAGGCTCTATGGAGTGTTAAAAACCTATGAGTTGGAGCAGATTCAACAGAAGGAAGTCTACGGGAAGGATAGAATGGTCAGCACATCTACTGCACTTGTAGCTGAAGGTCAACAACAACAGCAATCTCAACAATTGGAGAGAATGGTACAGTGTTCCAAGGCTGTGGAAAATATGTTAGTAGCAGAATATGATCCTCCTACTACAAATCAATCAAGTGATGATTTTTATTCCTTGGAAGAGCTGGAGCAATTGGAAGACGAGTCAATGGCCCAAATTGTCAAGAGATTCTCCCATGTCAGATTCAAGAAGAATCCCAAGCTTAAGTACAAGTCCCACTATAACAAATTCCAGAAAGGTGGATCTTCATCCTCTAACACCAGCAGTGGTGGATATAAAATAGGGATGGTTGATCGGAGCACCATTAGATGCTATAACTGCAATGAGTTGGGACACTTTGCCACAAAATGTAGGAAGCCAAAGCAAGTAAGAAAGAACTCTGAAAGGGCTTATCTGGCAAAGGGAAGAAGCTGGGATGATACTGACAGTGAAGATGAAGATGAAGGAAATCTTGCTCTTATGGCTATTGATGGAAAAGCTTCATCGTCAAGAATAGAGGTAAAACTTTCTGATGCTGAAATGGTTTATCATCTAAGAGGTAACTTAGATTGTGCACGTCGTGATAATGAACTGTTAAGTTTAAAGATCACAGACCTTGAGAAAGAGGTCAATGAATTAAGACTTGTGCATATTAATCAAGACAAATTAAAAGAACAGGTATCTTTTCTAGAGAATAGAGTTGACTGTTATAGAAAACTCGAAACTATTCTCAAAGACAAGATCACCGGTCTTGAGACTAAGGTTATAGCCTACTTCAATTCTTGTTCGAAGGCTAAAGAGTTCTACAGTAAGCAAGCTGTTAATCAAACATCTGGAATAGGTTATGATTATAATCCTGCTATTGGAGAATTAGGCATAAACTCCCCTCCTCATGTATGTGCTAAAGGGAGGGAAGTACCATATGTGCTTAAGGGTGTTGATGAACCCCTCTATAAAGCATCAATTGCTGAACCATTTGATGCGACCTCTTCTGTTATTCAAGAAGAAATACGTGCTGAAGATCTTGCTAATGAGAAGGTTGTTTCCAAGTCAAGTGTGTCGAAAGTTCCAGTCAAAGTTGTGAAAGCAACTGAGACTAACTCAGACACACATGAGTTGGATAACAAAAATGCCATGTCTACCATGCATAAATTGCCTGCTGTTAATCACTTTCATAAAGCATGTGGTGTTTCTAATTGTATGTCTTGTGCTTTTAATATGATGTATGGTTATTTTAATGGTAAGCATGTGTCTAATGATAAGACTACTCCTCGTCAGCATGTGAATAACAAGAAGCATGATAGGTCTAAGACTGCCAGTCCTTCTAAGGCTAGAAAGGAGACATTTGTGCCTAAGCTTAAACAGAAATTTGTTAAGGCTGTTTACAAGGTCAAATGTTCAGTCATTGAGAAAGTTGAGACAATTAAAATTAAAAATGTTGTTTTGCCTGATAAAGGACAGTTCTACAAGCATGCCGGGCCCAACCAAGTTTGGGTTCCGAAGAAGGTCTAATCCATTTGTAGTGCAGGGCATTAAACAAGTATAACCGGTAGTGTGGATTCTTGACAGTGGATCATCAAGACATATGACCGGAGATAGAGCCCTGCTATCAAATGTGGTTGAAAAAGCTGGCCCCCTGGTTACCTTTGGAGATAACAACAAAGGTTTATCTGAGGGATATGGCTGTTTGCAAGCTGGGAATGTTATCATTGTAATTTTGTATATTGTGCTAGGTTATTATCAGGAAGCAGTATCTAACATATAGCACCAGTGACGAGACTTGAGAATATTACGACATATCAGGCACCTGCTGCACATTACACTTGGAATTGTACTCTAGTAAGATGTGTACAAGTGTACTCCTGATTGGTGAGTTAAAAGAGGAAGTCAGTGCACCACAGTTCATGGACTTTGCAGCTGCAGATCTATTGGACTATGCAATCTCTTATTCACAATCTCACTTCAGGTTGGTATGAACTAGTATACTGCTCAAGCAATCGTCAAGGACATGGTATGGCACTCTAACTGCAGTTACAGTTTATATGAATAAGTAGAGTCGTCATATTTATAACTATCTTATCACTAGGCACAATCATATTGTTTTATATGTGCAGTGATATATTAATTATGCAACATAACAATTAGTATCTAAAGTACTTGACAAGTATCGGTCAATGATATCTTGTTAACATTATGTTGCAGATATTTGTAAGTTTTTGAAATGAATGAGAATTACTTAGACTTTACCCTAAGTGATCAATGTTTTATCAAAAACCCATTCATATTGAAAAACAAAATCAAACTTCTTTCTACATTAGTGATTTCTTATGTCATGTAAAATCTTTTGAAATCACTATTGTAAATCATTTTCTCTCTATTACCATATATTATGTGTTACAGGTTCAGTCTCCAATGGCTTTCTTTCATTGACAGTCATGAGGTTGAAAACCCACAACGTCTATCCCAGACTGTAAAGACAAACACAGAAACAGAACCAACCAACACTCTCTTACCACTAAATGTAGTATGAATGAGCGTGAGGGAGATAGTGCCTTAGTGCACCACATAAGGAAGGTTCTGTAGTCAACCCAGTAGCTCTGTCTCCTACATAGATGAGTAGTATTTAAACCGAGACAACTGCTAGCCCCCATACATCTTCTCAAAAAGATGTAATGGCTGAAAAGGCACAAAAACAGTTACTAGATTCATTCTCTCAACAGGGTGTGTCTATTGAATTTTGCCTGTCAGCCAAGGTATCCGATGTAGTGTCACCACTTCAAACATAAACAATTCTTGATGCACAAGAAGAGGTTACACACACAAAGGATGAGTTGACGGAAACAAGAGTTTCGACCATTTTAAGGTCAGATTCGATTGTTCAAGGTTCGTTAGTGGACCAATTGCCTTTACAGGTGTTAGGAGAGGATACTGATCCAAAAGCCATATGTCAGTGGTCAGTATCTACCTCCCCAGGCTTAAATCCCCTGGATGCATCTGCGGATAGTGGATCTGACATAGGTGCAGATCGGCAACTTGTTGACAATGATTCAGATATTACCTGATAAGTCACAAGGAAATGTCTTCACAGACATTAGAAGGGAACTTTGATCTTTATGCTAAATTCTTTGGATCATTGTTTACCTTCCCAGAATTCAAATCTGGAACCCTAAAAGGGAAACTAGCAACTTGTAGATTATGACTCAGATTTATCTGACGAGTTTAACAAGGATGGGGATTTGTGAACTCCCATTGCACCACCTGTGACCTCCTTAAGGATGGCTAAGGTGATTTTCCTTGCAGGTATAGCTGATTTTTGGAGCTATGAGAGGAGTGATACACTTGTGAGAATGAGTGTAAACACGAGTGGAGAGAAGAGTGAAACACATGTGAGGTACACTAAAACACAATCACACACTCACAGTGAGGAAGAAAGAGAAACTACTTGTTATTTCTTTTCCAACCAAGTGAAATATGAGAACTCCTTCAGACGATGACATACATTCCTTCTTTAAGGGGGAGATAAAAGCTTAAGTAATAGTTTGGAGGATTCCTCAACTAAGGGGGAGAAATAGCAGGGAGGAAGAAAAAGATCCTATATGTACACTACACCACACCATTGTTGTTTGTAACTACGGATCCTATTGTACGGGAGAGGTGGTAAACACAAGGTGATTTCCTAGTAAGGGAAGAAGCTGTTAGGGGAGTACCATTGGTTTTTATCTGCGGATCCTATTGTACGGGAGAGGTGGTAAACACAAGGTGATCTTCTTTAATCAGTTGATTCTCATAGGGGGAGAAGCAAGAGATATGGGCTTCTCAACAGGAAATGTGGTTGTACAAATGAAGATGGAACTACTTGAAGATATGTTCAGTCTAGAGGAACATCTACTTGGAATCTGGAAAATGTTAAATCTCATCCAGAACTTTTCTGCTATTTACTTTGCATGTATGTTTATATCTTTTTCTTATTTGTTAGTTGAGTTATCCTCTAGGTATTTGTGTGTTATTGTCTAACAAACAAATAGGGGGAGATTGTAAGTCATATGTCATAGCCTATTTGTATATTCGAGGATTCAACTCAACTCAAATAAGAATGTAATAAGTAAATAGTGGATCGACCGTCAGAGTGATCTCGCAAAGTAATATCTGTCAAAGGATTCAGAAACATGGTTCATCTACAGACTTGAGGAGTTAATTCACTGGAAGAAGTTCAAGAAGTTGATCATGCCTCAGTGATATAAATCAAGATCGTGGATTTAATCAAGTGACAGAGATCTCGTCAGAGTATCATTAATTACAAGGATTTAATCTGAAGAAAATCAGAGTATCAAAGTCAACACATGAAGAAACGTCACGGAAGTTAGTCACTCATGAACCAGACAGTACATCGAGTGTCAACGTTGAAGTGGTGGAATTGATTCATAATTTTCAGTGATATTCAGAAGATTTGCAGAAGAATGGTTGCTACTCAAGACTAGAATTAATTCTCTATTAATTAATTAAGTCATCTAATTTAATTAAGAAAATAAATTATATCTGCGAAGAATAATTTATTTATTAATTGAATTAATTGATTAATTAATTCTGAATTAATTTTAGGAATTTTCAGAAGTTTAATTGGTTTAAAAACAGTCTTAAATCAGCAAGACAATTGAAAATGAACTAGCATGACAATCTGTATTGTCATACTGATTGTCATGCCAAGTCATTTCAATTGTCATACCGAAAGTTACACTAGGAAGGAGATTGTCTTGCTAGTTCAACTGATTGTCATACCGATAGTCATTGTAGTTCAATCAGATTGTCTTGCTAGTACAATTGAAAGTCCTACTGAAAGTCTTGCTGAGCCAAAGAGATTGTCCTACCGATTGTCATTGCAGTTCAAATAATTTTGTTGGATTGCATACAAAAAGAAAAAGAAGCAGAAGACATTCACTAACTGAAAAATACAAGAACACAGCAGCCGCCTAAGAAATATTTCATTGTTCTCTGCTGAAATTCAAAGATCAATTTCTAGATTGCAAAGTTAAATCCAATCAACTAGAAATCTTTATCTTGTTCTTGTGTAACAATCTAGCGGATCAAAATCCCTAGAACTTAATCTCAAATCGCGTTTAGCATTTGATTCTAATTATTGCAAAAATAGAAAAAGTTCATGTCGAATTTATTCTAGATTTGTGATAATTGATTTGAGATTAATACCTTGTAATCGATACAGTTGTTGTAACACCTTTCAAGTTTAATAATATTTTTATTTAACTTGAATTTTGTTTCACATTTTTTTATTCCGCATTTATTCGATTATTTGGTACTGTTTGTATTCAACCCCCCCCTTCTACAAACAAATTGGGACCTAACAGTATGGAACGGTTACCTCTCAGTGATGAACAATATCACGAGAGCTGCTAGGGTTACAATGAATAATCTTCTCGAATAATGATAACACTTATCGTGTAAACCCTATGTCTGTGTTTATATACTACACAGTTACAAGATAATCGCTAATTGATATGGAATATAATTCTGCTTCCTAAAATATATCAATCAGATATCTTTTCTTCCAAGTATTCCATTCTTTACAGAATTCCTTCTTCATGCATATCTCTTCTTATATTTATCTTGATCTTCTTTCCTTTAATCAGCAACTGTCCTTATCTGATCGTCCTTCAGCACTTAAGTTCTGATATCTATCTTCTGATGATTATCTCCTGATAACATAAGTACTGATATCCTTAAGTCCTGACTTCCAGTATAAGTACTGATCAACAGTTATGTACTGATTTATCCTGTTCAAGTAAGATCTGAAAGCTAAACATAAAACATATTAGCCATGACATTATCAAATATATCTAACAATCTCCCCCAACTAGTAAATTAGCATAATATACAAGTTTAACAGATATTTGATGATGTCAAAAACATTAAGTACAAATGCATGAGAATTAGACTAGATAACTACAACTTACAGTCCTTAAAGCTTTACCAATATTCAACTTCTGATAATAACTTCAGTCTGTATAAATATCAGAATTTAAGCAGTTGTAGATCTTCGACTTGGCTTCATTATTTTTTGATCTCTCTGATGTCCGGAGTTGTTCTGAGATAGTTCTTCAATAAACATTTCTCAGCATATCTGAGTTCATCAATCATTCTCCTTTTGACATCTTTAAGCCCTGCAGTATCTTCACCAGTTTGAAAGATTACAGCTCTGAGATCATTGATCTTTGCTTTTCTCAACTCCTGATCTAGTCTTATGACATAAGCTTTGTCAGACTCCAGATTGAATTCAAGTCCCTTAATACCAAGATATGTTCTGATCTGTGCAGTATTAGGCTTCATATCAACAATATTACCATTGTGATCTCTGTACTTTGGAACATATGTGCTGTCAGACTTAACAGAATAAAGCCTTTTCTGTCTCTGAATCTGTTCTTTTAAGTAGTTTGCAGCAGTCCATGTTATTCTGTCATCCACTTGAAGTAAGAAAAGTACATGCTCCAATTCTTCAAAATACTTCAATGGAATGGCATTTTGTCTTATATGATAAACCCTACCATCTGTCATGAAATACAACATGATGTATTCTTTCAAGTAGGTATGGTAAACCATCTGTACAGATTCCAGTTGATTCAATCTCTCAGGAGTTGCTCCAATACCCGGTTCACTCAAGGAAGTTGGATCATTGGTAGTGTTGTGTACTCTTCTTTCATCAGCACTTTCCAATCCAGTTTTATCTCTTGCTTCCTTTCCAGTGACTACTCTTGCTTCAAAACCACTTGCAGTAGTCTTCAAAGATTGAGTCTGTTTTGCTTTAGTGAATCCTGGTAGGAGTGTCTTTGATCTATTTTCTGATATCAAGTTAACTTGAGCTGTGTCAGAGGTTACTTGCTTCTTTTGAATATCAGAACTTACAATTTCTTGACTCTGAACAACTTGAGCCATGTCAGAGGTTGTTTTAAGAACTTTTCTTGAAGTCAGAGCAAGATCATCCTTTACATCAATAATTTCTTCTTCCTCAGGAGGTACATAAACCTTGATAGGTTCACCAACCTTTTCTTTACCCTTGGATCTTGGATCTATCTGTGGTTGTGATCTAGCCAATGTTGTTTCAGTATGTGTCCTTTCTTTGATTACAATGCCTTTGAGTTTTGGAAGTGACTTTTTACCAGAAGCTTCAGATTTAGATGTGACTTTCTCTGATTTAAGTCTGGCTTCTTCTTCCTTTAAACTTTCCAAGTCCATTCCTGGATTTTCTTGAAGAAATAACCGTCTTGACATTTCCTCATCAAGATCTAAAAGTTCACCAGAACTTAACTTTTTACCAGCAGCAGAACTTATTCTTTTCCCAGTATCAGAACTTGTCCTGTTACTAGCTTGTCTTGATGTAAACCTTCTACCTTGACTATGACCGCTACCCATTCCAGAGTATCCTTGGTCATTATTTCCATCATCCTTTCCTTGCAGTGTCTTGTTAGTTTTGCATTTGGACTTAATTACCTTCTCCCCCTTTTTGGCATCAGCACGTAGTAGAAGAGAGAGAAGCAATTCCACTGAGGATTGGATTTCAGTTAGTTGTGATTGCTGAGAAGCTTGATTTTTCAGAATTGCATTAATCTGAGCTTGTTGATGATCTTGAGTCTTCTCAATATAAGCAATCCTGTCAATGGTAGGTTGGAAGAACTTTTTCTTATCAATTTTCCAAACTTGTTCCTGTTTGATAAAGTTCTCCTGAATCTTGTGTAGCTCTGCATGAGTAGTTGAATAAAGACCTTGTAAATGTTTATTACTCAATGCAGTGACTCTAAGCTGAGTTTTGAAATCATCAGAATTTAACATTTCATCAGCTTTAGTCAAGTGCTCAGCAAGATGTTTTTCAGTTGGAACACATGAAACTGAGTTCCATTCCTTAGTCCACTCTTGACCTGCAGGAGTTTCACTCCAAGGTACTGGTGCTTCCCCGGTAATAAACTGCTTAACCAATTCAGACTTAGGAAGAGTCTGTTGAGGAGTATGTCCGGAAGGACCTGCTGCATCAGTATCTACAACATGAGCAGTTGGAGCAGCATCACCAGTATCTCCATCATGTGCAGCATCAGAACTTACAGAATCAATATCGTCTGATAAAACAACAGTGTGAGTAGCAATGGAGGCTTCAGCATCCTCTAATTGCTGATCGGATACTAAGTTCTGATCAACAGCCATATCCTGATGCTCACCTAAAGTCTGATCATCAGAATCTAGATGCAGAGAAGGTGTCTTAGATACTTCTGGAGTTTGAACAATATCAGTAACAGGTGTTGGTGAAGGATTTGGTGCTGTTGGAGCTTCTAAGAGAAATACTTCAGACACAACCAAGTGTTGAACATCAATATCAGCACTTGTGCCTGGATCAACAAGAGACACAGATGGTGAGTTAGCCTTGTCAGATACAACTTCCTGAGATGGAGTTGATGGAGAAAAAGTGATTGGAGCAAATTCCTTGTCTTGTGAGATCAGAGATTCCTGATCCCCTTCCTTAGCTGCTTCCTCTTCATCATCTGAAACTGGCCTTTGTGCCCTCTGTTTCTTGTACTTCTTTGTTGATTTAGATTCCTTGGGAGTTTCATGAACTGTCATTCGTCTAAGCCTCTTGAGAAGCCTTGAACCCCCAATTTCAGAATCCTTCTGAGAAATCTCTTTCTCAGCTTCAGCTACAACAGGTTCTGAAGAAGGAACCTGTTCCTCAGTATCAGATTCATCTCTCAGTACAGTCCTCCTCCTCTTTTGAGGTGTTTGAGGAATAGTTTTTGTCCTCTTTGGCTTGGAGGATGAGGGTTGAACAGTCTGTGAAGTAGATAGATAGGATTTGAGATAAGTCCTGAGGGTAGGTTGAGTAGTATGAGTGGTAGGTGCTGAGGATGATGGTTTTTGGGTGTTTGTGGTTGGTTGGACATCAGAGTAAACAGATCTATAAGTATCAGGATCAACATTTACTAGGATCTGTTTTACAGACGGAGGAATCTGTAATGGTCTAACCACTGTTTTCTTTGTATCAGCATTTACCAGATCATTAAAGTATCGTTTTGCAACTCTAAAAGGTGGGGTTGAGGAACTGACTAATTGAGGTTCATCAGTACAAAAAGTATATATAAGTTGACAGAATCTAGCAAAATAGACAACATTTCTATCCTCTGTCATCCTATCCCCAATAAAACCAATTATTCCAGTTGCAAAATCAAAATGAGTTTGATGAATAATAGCATACCCTATGTGCTGACTCAGAATTGGGATAGCATCAAAATTCGAACATTTGTTCCCAAAAGCTTTGGTGATGCAGTCAAAGAAGAAACTCCATTCTCTTCTGATATTAGCCCTTTTTAACTGCCCAAGCTTTGCCAAACTCTTTTCATATCCCAAATCAGCCATTAACTCCTGAAGTGCTGATTCCTCTAGGGTTGAAAAAGTACAATTTTCTGGGAGATGTAGAGCTTTGCGTATTGTACAAGGAGTGACTACATAAGATGAATCACCCACTTCAAAAACAATACTGGGAGTGCCATGTTTACCACCATCATCAAAGTGCCCAGTCCGCCAAAACGTCAGAACTTGTTGACTCGAAAAGACTTCATGCTGTGTTAATGCGTACCCAATCTCACTGTGTGCAAGAAGATCTTGCACAAAATGCAATTTAGATGGAGCTTCAGCATGATCAAGAATTGCAGCATAGTTGTTTGGAACAAACTTAGCTCCATCAATGATTAAATCCTTAGGTGCCATGTGAAAAATTGAGATTCAAAAGTGCCTGTTAGGTGTTTGATAAAATGTCTGTATGAAAAACCAATGTGAGAAGAAGGAGAGTAAGTAGAGAGAAAAAAATATGAAGGAAATAAAAGATTAAAGAAATCCTCTCTCTGTTGTACTTATACTCTGAACAAAAATGTTACCGTTGGACACCTGTCAGACATGCAGTAATAACGGACAGTTACTGGGCTCGAGAAAACAGGAATCATTACTTACCCATTTGCCTAGTTTCAAGGAAAAACCGTTCCATTTATCAAGAGAAATAGTTTTAATTCAAAATTTAAACCGTTATCACTGATTGAATTATTTTTCACTGCATCATTAATATTTTGAAAATAAATCACATGAAAATGACCAAGATAAATTAGATAAGTAAGTGCTGAAAACGAATCAGAACTTAATATAAAACAAAATTTATATGGTCATCAGAATATCAATCAGGATTTATCAACATAAGATAAAATAACTCAGAGACAAAATCTTGAAGTATAAATAACTTTCATTAATATATCAAGACAATACATTCATGAAATGGAAATTACATCAATACTTATACAAGATTTTCCCTAAGCTTCTAAACCTAACATCAACAGCCTTAGTCCTAGCTAAGAAGCCTGACAAAACTGATGATGAAGAAAAACAGGAAGAAGACGAGATTAAGTCATCTTCTTCTTCCTACTCTCGACAAACAGAATGGCGAGTCGGATGATTCGCTCTTGCTAGCGGAGATGATGAAGATGAAGTTCTCTTCGAACGGCCACCAGATCACGTTTGATAACCTCTGGAAATTGAATCCAGAGATTGTGAGGGATGTTGGTGATAGGGTATGGAGTTGGAATTCCATTCAAAAAGACATGCACAGTCTCATCACCATAATAGTAGAACCAGCCAAATGCAACCATTTGTGATGATAAATGAAAAACGAGAGTGAGTTTGTGATAAAAGTGTGATGGGAAGGCTGATGTGAAGTGGTTGCTTATATAGGCAAGAGAATGCCAGGAGACGCAATGAAATTGAATGCTGACAGGTAGAATTAATTCTACCTCGTCTCCCTAGACTTTGAAAAAGAATAACATTCATTGGAAAGAGTTAACATGGTTTAAAACGCACAAGAAACAAGTAACAGTGGACTGTTCAAGTACGAATACCATTAACCCTAACCATAGTGACTATTAATCTTCCACTTCAACATATTCTAGTTCGAACTGAGACTGTTACCAAATTTTATTCACAGATAAGCCAAGTAAAGGATTAGACTGAGAAATCAGAACTTAGACCTATACCAGAACTTAACAGTCATCAGAACATAATTTCTTAACTCGAAGAAGGAATGCCCATCTTAGTAAGTCCTCATACAAGTTCTGAGTTATAGACTTCAGAACTTAATCATCAGAACGTTTAACTAGAACTTGTCCTCAGAATTTGTGCAAAGTGACACAGTGACTGTTTATCTAAAATAACATAGACCACCACAGTAATTTTCATCATTCATATGGAGTGATTAGTGTGTGTTTTAAGCTAAATAACAGACAAAGAGTAAAGTCTGACTCACTTCTGTACATCTTAGAAATAAGGCATAATTAAAATTTTGCTAAAGAGCTGTCATTATCCTGAAACCTACTGATGAATAAGGTCATGCATGAGTCCACCTCAACTGTTTTGTGCTAATTTTATGCATCTTTTTAAATTCTATTTTACAGTGGCTTCTCAGTGTAAGTGAGTCACGACTGCTTATCAGAATTTATGTTATTATCAGAGTATTTCTCCAGTAATCATAGAGTGTGAAAAGTCACCAAGAAAATATTTTTCTTTTCTAATGCATATTTACTTAATACCAACAATGCACTAGGGTCGTCCCTTCCACATTTTTACTCTAGATCTCAAAGGAGTACCTGATTTTATTCTTTGATCCTTTTGGTTTTTCTTTTGATAAGTGAGGTTTATGAGCACTTAGTACATTCAGCAGTTTTACTAGTATCAGAACTTAACAGATGAGTAGCATTATTCTAATTTGTGACTTAGTAGTAAGATACACAAAGTAAACTCAACTAAGCTCAATTATCAGAATTTGCTTGTGTCATAAGATTTCCACAGAAATAATTACTTCTTACATGGAATCATTTGTTTATTGAAGACTACTAGGTCAGTATCTAGTACAGTTATCCTCATAAGATTGAATAATTACTTAAACAGACATATCACTTATCAGAGTTGAGAAATATATATCAGACAATAGTCAGTACTTAAAAACATTTATCAATTAAGCACAGAATACATAATGAGATTAATTCTGTAAATACTGAGCATAAAGTCTGATAACACAGAACAAGACTAAGCAGATTTAGAGAAAGAACCTGAAACCATTCCAAGTTCATTTACCAATCTTGTGAAAGTAGCTTCACACAGTGGTTTTGTGAAGATATCTGCTAGTTGTTGATCCGTGGGAACAAAATGCAATTCCACTGTACCTTCATCCACATGTTCCCTGATGATGTGGTACCTGATGCTGATGTGCTTTGTCATAGAGTGTTGAACTGGATTACCTGTCATAGCAATAGCACTTTGATTATCATAGTAAATAGGGATTTCGAAATATGTTAACCCATAATCCAGTAACTGATTCTTCATCCAAAGAATCTATGCACAACAGCTTCCTGCAGCAATATACTCTGCTTCTGCAGTTGATGTGGAAATTGACTTTTATTTCTTGCTGAACCAAGAAACCAATCTGCCTCCAAGAAATTGGCAGCTTCCACTTGTGCTTTTCCTGTCAATTTTGTAGCCTACAAAATCTGCATCTGAGTAACCTATTAGTTTAAAGTCTGATTCTCTAGGATACCACAATCCCAGATCAGCTGTTCCTTTAAGATATTTAAAGATTCTTTTCACAGCTGTTAAGTGAGGTTCTCTTGGATCTGCTTGAAATCTTGCACAAAGACAGGTAGCATACATGATATCAGGTCTACTAGCAGTTAGATAGAGTAGAGAGCCAATCATACCTCTGTAGTCAGTAATATCTACTGATTTACCAGTATACTTATCCAGTTTTGTTGCAGTGGCCATGAGAGTGGATGCACTTGAGCAATCTTGCATTCCAAATTTCTTCAGCAATTTTCTGGTGTACTTAGATTGACAAATGAAAGTGCCTTCTTCATTCTGCTTGACTTGAAGGCCCAGAAAGTAGCTAAGTTCCCCCATCATACTCATCCGATATCTTGACTGCATCAGTTTGCCAAACTTCTTGCAAAGTCTGTCATTTGTAGATCCAAAGATGATATCATCAACATAAATCTGGACAAGAAGTAAGTCCTTTCCATGGTTGAGGTAGAATAGTGTTTTGTCTATTGTTCCTCTGTTGAATCCACTTTCCAGAAGAAATTGAGCTAAAGTCTCATACCATGCTCTAGGAGCTTGCTTAAGTGCATAAAGTGCTTTATCAAGCCTGTAGACATAATCTGGATGTTTGGTATCTACAAAGCCTGGAGGTTGTTCAACATATACTTCCTCCTCCAATTCTCCATTGAGAAAAGCACTATTCACATCCATTTGAAAGACAATAAACTTTTTATGAGCAGCATAAGCGAAAAATATCCTTATGGCTTCTAACCTAGCAACTGGTGCAAATGTTTTATCATAATCAATTCCCTCCTGTTGAGAATATCCTTTTGCGACCAGTCTTGCCTTATTCCTTGTAATTATGCCATCACTGTCAGTTTTGTTTCTGAATACCCATTTTGTACCAACAATATATCTATTCTTTGGTCTTGGCACTAGGGTCCAGACTTTGTTTCTTTCAAATTCATTTAACTCTTCCTGCATTGCTTGCACCCAATCAGCATCTTGAAGAGCTTCTTCAACTTTCTTTGGCTCAGTCTGAGAGAGAAAAGAATTGTAGAGACATTCATTTGAAGTACCTGTTCTAGTTCTGACACATGTATCAGGATTTCCAATTATCAAATCAGGTGTATGTGATTTTGTCCACTTCCTTGCAGATGGAAGGTTGTCTCTAGAACTGGATGCTCCCCCATGATCCATGCTATCTTCATTTTCATTTTCTGATGCTCCCCTTGAAACTATGCTCTCTGAGTTGGATTCTTCAGTATTTAGATTTTCAGCACTATCAGAACTTGGCTTATCAGAACTTGACGAATCAGAACTTGAAGAGCCAGATGCATGTTCTGATGTTTCTTGAGATAAGGTAGGATCTTGAGTATGCTCCCCCTGCATAGGTGCATCTTCCTTTGACGTAGTTACCACAGTTTCAATAACATCAGAGTTTAATCCATCAGAGTTTACAGTATCAGGACTTAGACTGTCAGGATTTTCAGTATTAGAATTTAAGTCTTCATTTTCAAATCTCAGCTGATCATGGTCAATGAAATCTTCAAGACCAGTAATCTTCTTGTCATCAAAAGAGACATTGATAGATTCCAAGACCACTTTTGTTCTCAAATTATAGACTCTAAAGGCTTTTGTGGAAAGTGAATATCCAACAAAGATTCCTTCATCAGCTTTTAGATCAAACTTTGATAGTTGTTCAGGATGAGTCTTGAGAACAAAACACTTGCATCCAAATACATGAAAATATTTCAGATTTGGCTTCTTTTTCTTCACCATCTCATATGGTGTTTTTCCATGCTTGTTAATGAGTGTTGCATTTTGAGTAAAACAAGCAGTCTGCACAGCTTCAGCCCAGAAATAGGTTGGAAGCTTTGCTTCTTCAAGCATTGTACGCGCAGCTTCAATGAGAGTCCTATTCTTTCTTTCAACAACTCCATTCTGCTGTGGAGTTCCAGGAGCAGAAAATTCCTGCTTTATTCCATGGTTTTTGCAGAACACTTCCATTATCAAATTCTTGAACTCAGTGCCATTATCACTCCTTAAAATTTTCACAGAATCTTTGACCATTTTATCCAGCTGTTTGACATGATCAATCAAGATAGATGCAGTTTCACTTTTTGTGTGCAAGAAATAAACCCATGTGTATCTGGTGAACTCATCCACTATGACCAACGCATACTTCTTCTTTGCAATAGACATGACATTTACTGGACCAAATAGATCAACATGTAGTAGATGATAAGGCTCAAGAATTGATGATTCAGTCTTGCTCTTGAATGAAGATTTTCTTTGTTTGGATTTCTGACAGGAATCACAAAGACCATCAGGAGCAAATACTGTTTTTGGCAATCCTCTCACAAGATCTTTCTTGACTAGTTCATTTATATTGTTGAAATTTAAATGAGAGAGTTTCTTGTGCCAATTCCAGCTTTCTTCAATTGATGCTCTACTTATCAGACAGATTGCAGAACCATCAGTACTTGTTGAAAGCTTAGCTTCATAAATGTTACCACGCCTGTATCCTTTCAGAACAACTTTGCCTTTAGATTTACTCACAATTTCACAGTGTTCTTCAAAGAAATCAACATGATAACCTCTGTCACAGATTTGACTTATACTCAGTAGGTTGTGTTTAAGTCCTGAGACTAGAGCTACTTCTTTAATTATGACATTTCCAAGATTGATATTGCCATATCCCAATGTTTTTCCAATGTTGCCATCTCCATAAGAAACACTTGGGCCAGCTTTCTCCACAAAGTCTGATAGCAGGGCCTTATTTCCAGTCATATGTCCTGAACATCCATTGTCCAGAACTAGAATATTTTTCCTGTTTCCCTGCAATCACAAAGACCACTAATTATTAGTTTTAAGGACCCAGACTTGCTTGGATCCTTTGGCCTTTTTAAGTTTGTTAACATTTGCAGCGGATTTAGCATCAGAGTTTATGTTAACATTTTTCTTATCAGAACTTACACTATCAGACTTTGAATCAGAATTTATACTAGAAGGAACAATGGAAACTTTCTTCAAAGAAGGTTTTATTTGATAATAATCATAGTACAAGCTATGATATTCCTTACAAGTATAAATGGAATGCCATAAACTACCACAATGAAAACAAGGATTTTGTGGTATGTATCTAACAGACTGACTCTTAACTCCTGATTTTGAAGGTAAGGAGTTAATATTCTTATTCTTCCTGCAAAAAGAAGCCAGATGGTTAGAACTTCCATAATTATGACATGTTTTCCTAGGAGCATCAGGAACATGTTTATAATTATTGCTTTTATTCACACCTTCCTTTCCATTCCTATTTTTTCTAGGTGATTTTACCTTGTTTGCATTCTTAACATCTTTCAGCTTATACTTAAGCTGCTTCTTTGTCATTAAGCCTATGTTCACTTCAGCTGTCTTTTCCTGTTTTAGTTTGTCAGAAGTTAATTCCTTTGTAACTTCTGATTTCTCATTTTCAGACTTTACAATTATAAACTTAACAGGTTTTAACTTTGGCTTTTGCTTATCAACAGGCTTAATTTCTTCAGTTCCTTTATCATTTTTATCTTCTCCATAACCTAAGCCCTCTTTCCAGTTTCCACTACTTAGCAAATTTTGAGTTGTTTTGCCAGAGTTAGTCCAAGTCCTGATAATCTCTCTTTCCTTTTCTAACTCAGTTTTTAGAGATTCATTCATTTTTAGCACTTCATCCCTAACATAAAAAGCATCATCTCTATCCTTCTGAGTTTGATGGAACATGACTAACTCTTTTTCTAAGAAATCATTTCTTTTCTTAAATGCAAGATTTTCAGAAGTTAATCTTTCACATGTTAAAGTTTGATCTCTATAACTAACAAACATGGTTTTAAGATATCTTCTCAACTCATTAATATCATCAGTATGAAAAGCATAAGTAGTCTGAGGTACCTTTATTTCAGCAGCTTCAGAACTGCTCTCAGCACTTGATTTATCAGCATTTGCCATCAATGCATAGTTCTCCTCACTTTCAGAGTCTGAGGTGTCTGTCCAGCTTTTCTGCTTTGTGACAAGAGCCTTGCCTTTGTCACCCTTTACCTTCTTGCAATCAGGAGATATGCGGCCTTTCTCACCACAGTTATAGCATTTAACATTGGTGTAATCTCCTCTGTCAGACTTTCCTCCTCTGCCTTCAGATCTTCTGAAATTCTTCTTATCAGAACTTATGCCTTTCCTGGAAAACTTCTTTCCCTTCCTGAACTTCCTGTATGCAATCTTTGTGATTCCTTTCACCATAAGAGCACACAGCTTCATCATCTCCTCATCAGCATCAGTCTCAGGCAAGCTTTCAGAATCTGAGTCATCATCACTCTCAGAACTTGATGACTCAGTATCAGACTTTATGAAAAGAGCTTTACCCTTGTCTTTCTTTGAGGAAGCTGCTTTGGGGGATTCTTCTTCAGCCTTAAGAGCAACTGTCCTTGACTTTCCTCCTTTCCTCTTGCTTCTTTGTTCCATCTCAAGCTCATGAGTCTTGAGCATTCCATAGATTTTGTCAAGAGTTGTTTCATCAAGATTGTAGTTGTCTCTTATTGTCGTTGCCTTCAAATCCCAGCATTCAGGAAGAGCTAACAGGAACTTAAGGTTTGAATCTTCAAGATCATACTCTTTATCGACCAATGACAAATCATTCAAAAGTTTGACAAATCTATCATATAAATCATTCAATGACTCATTAATCTTTGAGTCAAAGTGTTCATACTCTTGAGTGAGTATTGTCTACCTGTTCTTCTTAATTATCTCCGTTCCCTGACACCTTGTTTCCAGAGCATCCCATATCTCCTTAGTAGTCTTGCAGTTGATTACCCTGTTTGACATTACATTATCAATGGCACTATGCAGTAAGTGTCGTACCTTGGCATCCTTAGCAATTGATGCTATATCTTCAGCAGTATAATCACTTTTCTCCTTTGGTACGGTCTTTGCTGCTTCACCTGCAACTGCAACAGCGAGCTTGGTTGGTTTGTGAGGGCCTTCCTTGATTCTATCAAGGTATTCTGGATCTGTTGCTTCCAGGAACATGGTCATCCTTACCTTCCATATGGGATATTCAGATGGTCTCAGTATGGGAACTCTGATGGTCTCATACCACCTCTGAATTTGTGTCTTTGGTGGTTCCTCAGTTTTGGTAGGCTTAGTTGGAGTTTCTGTGTCTGACATGATTGTGTTTGGATCTTTAACTGTATGTGTGTTAACAGATAGGCTCTGATACCACTTATTAGGTCACACACACACTGTAGAGGGGGTGAATACAGTGTATAGTACACTCAAATCGAACTTTAAGAACTTAAGTAACATAAAACAAACTTTATTGAAACAATAAACTCTGTTACAGTATGGAACTGTTACCTCTCAGTGATGAAAAATATCACGAGAGCTGCTAGGGTTACAATGAATAATCTTCTCGAATAATGATAACACTTATAGTGTAAACCCTATGTATGTGTTTATATACTACACAGTTACAAGATAATCGCTAATTGATATGGAATATAATTCTGCTTCCTAAAATATATCAATCAAATATCTTTTCTTCCAAGTATTCCATTCTTTACAGAATTCCTTCTTCATGCATATCTCTTCTTATGTTTATCTTGATCTTCTTTCCTTTAATCAGCTACTGTCCTTATCTGATCGTCCTTCAGCACTTAAGTTCTGATATCTATCTTCTGATAATTATCTCCTGATAACATAAGTACTGATATCCTTAAGTCCTGACTTCCAGTATAAGTACTGATCAACAGTTAAGTACTGATTTATCCTGTTCAAGTAAGATCTGAAAGCTAAACATAAAACATATTAGCCATGATATTATCAAATATATCTAACAAGATATCTTAAAGGAACCACTGATGTTGGTCTTTGGTATCCAAAATGAATACCATTTGACTTAGTATGTTTTTCTGATTCAGACTATGTCGGGCATTTGGGTGACAAAAAAAGTACTAGTGGTACTTGTCAGTTTCTCGGTGGATGCCTAGTTTCTTGGTTTTCAAAGAAACAAAATTCCGTATCCATCTCAATAACAGAGGCTGAATATATAGCAGCTGCAAAGTGTTGTATTCAAATATTATGGATGAAGCAAACACTAGTTGACTATAATATAAAGTTTGATGTGATCTCAATCTTATGTGATAATATGAGTGTTATTGATCTTAGCAAAAATCCCATATTAAATTCAAGATCTAAACATATAGATGTGAGACATCAATTCTTACGTGATCATGTCAATAAAGGCGATATAAAAATGATTCACATAGATACTGAGTTTAATCTCGCTGACATATTCATAAAACTATTGAATTCCGAAAGATTCACTAAACTCCGTCTGGATTTAGGAATGCTGGAATCAATAAAATAGATAGATAATAAAAATACACCATATTATCTATCTTCAGGGTTTATTTAAGCCATCTCGCAAAAAAGATATTTTCCCGATCATGTTGTTAAGTCTCGTAAATTCAGATTTGTCAATAAAGAAATTTATTGATCGAATTTAATGAGATCTTAAACAGTTTCGATTAACCGGGAAGATAAAACTATTCTGAGTGAGATTTATAAAGGCTTTTTATATTATCATAAGATATAATTATAAGATATAATATATAATCTTATTATATATATATATGGATATTTGGAAAATATTTTTTACAAAAATATTATACAAATATATTTTCTGAGTAAATTTTATATCCAGCCCAAAAAGAAATTATATTTGGCCTAAATCATTGTATAAGCCCATATATATTTTACATATCTATTTTCAAAAACAAAACCCATTTTTTGGCCCAGCCCATTTAAAATTAAAAAGCCTAGTCTCTATATTTTAATCTCAGCCATTCATCTATAACCCTAACTAATCCTGATCGTTGATTTCGTAAAATATATACAAAAAATGTTTTATACAGTAGCAGTCATACGAATCAGTCTCTCGCTTTCCTCTCACCTCTTCTCCATTTCCTCTGGCCTCTTTCTCTCTTTTTCCGAAAACCCTAGATCAAATTCTCGATTATTCTTCAACTCTTCGATGAAATATATACAGATACTATACTTATATCATCGTTCGTACTCAGTTTATACGATTTTGATACATTTCTTTTGGATTGGTTACATAAAAATGAGTTTGATGATAAAAATCATCGATTTGCACATAAATCGGACGAGAATCATCAATTCAAACATTCGATTGATCAATATATATATAAATATACTTTATTGTTAGTTGATTAATCAATTTTCAAAACCCTAACATAATTTTTGAGTTGATTAGACAGGAGAAGACGGAGAAAGGTTCGATCTATCCGAATGATTGAAGGAGCGATTTACATGTGGGTTGGAACTCACTGACTCGGAGGTTGACTCGGTCTGCGACTGAGTCAACCAGGTAAGATCTGTCCACTTGGCTAAGTGACAGACAAAGGTGAGAAACTGATCCTAATTTTGGTGTTTTTTTGTGCTGATAAACCCTAATGTGACACTGAAATTCCTATGAACTTCTCTATTTAATTCAAAGTCTAGAATTGTGTGTACATTATTCGGAGTTTAATCTATCTTTGTTTAATCAAGAACAATTGAATTATGAAATTGGTTTGGATGTATGAGTGATATGTTGATTTGATTATTTGATAAATCTCTCTGTTAAGAAAATAATTGATCAAATGAGTGTTGGGAAGTATGTTGTAAATCCAGAGCCTTGATAGGTTAACTGATGCATGCTTGATTGTTGTCTGTTATAAGCTTGATGATTTAATATGCTACTACCTTGAATGTGCCATTTGCATACTGTGTAAGACAGAAAAGCTTGAATGTATATAGTATGAACTCCACCTAAATCAAACTGATTATGATTTTGAAAAGACAATATGGTTGATTTATTTTAATTGAGATTACATATCAGTGCTTTCTGTATTATTTAATCATGAACAGTAAATCTGCTTAAATCCAATGAAGCAACTGATGTGGGATAAAATTGAAATGATTTTATGGTATAAAATTGATAAATCACTAGGAACTAATTAGGCTTAACAGGACTGTCTTGTTTAAAATCAATTTCTAAGATAAGTCAGATTTCTTAATTTATGTGTTACTTGGTAATCATTATTCTCTTTACTTCCAGGACTTAACTGATATAGGCATGAACATTGTGTTTTTATTTTAGTGTCAAATTTGTCTGTGTCTTATGACTGTTGTTTACATGTGCCTATCTGATAAATGCTTTAATACCGCCTTACTAATAACATTAGTTCAGCAGAAATAAAAAGTTAATTAAGGCCTTATTGGATTGCTTATTTCTTTGATGAATCAGTGTATAGGTAAAATATTATTTGATTATTTGAAATGCATCTTGCTGGTACAATTATCTGTGTACTTGAACCTATGTATGCTTCTAATATTATACACTCTGTTTATGAGTTTGACTTGGTACAATTTTTTGCATAAGTTAATAAAAAGTTAAATAAATCACTCACACACCAGCCCTCACAGAAAGACCCGGCAGGGGAGCCTTGAGCATCCCTGTATCTGGATCACTGCTGTGATTAATGGCCACTTAGAATTCTAGGTGAAAATTCAGTAAAAATCATTGCAGTTAATGTGTTATACATGTTGTTACTTGTATCCTGATTATTCTGTGAGTATTGTGTTACCTTGAATGCTACTTGAATTAAATGAAAACTGATTGAGCATTAATGTATATGCATTATTCAGTGATAAATGTGCATAACAATCTCTTCATTGCATCTCATTAATAACAAATGTCTAAAGAAATGAATGTAACATTCTTTATTAAAACTCAAAAGTTTTCAGAAAATTAATTTCTTTCAAAAAGGTGATAACCTTTCTACATTGATCTTTTCTCAAAAACTGAACATTCTTAAATGCATTATTTGTCACTTGCTAGGTTCTATGTTGTAGAGTGAGCTGCATTTCACCTTTATGTCACACAATCTCCCAAATTTGTGTACTTTTTGTACTTCTAATAGTACTATAATAGTATTTTCTAGCACTATTTGTCACTATTTGCATATGTCAGCTATCACACATCATACCTTAGCTGCATTATACACATACCTAGGATCTGAAATTATGCAAACCATGCATCTGCACATCAACTCTTTGCAAATTGCAGTTAATGAAAAGCACTGTTCATAAACAGTAAAGCTACTGTACAGAAAATTATTGTCCTAACTGATATTGAATTATGTGCTATGTGCCTGCTTATATACTTATATTTACATCTGCTGCATTCACACACAAAAACAGTTCATTTACATACTTCACTTCATCAATTATGAACCCAAATGCTAGGCCATTCTACCCTAAGCCAAGACCAACCATCACAAATCCATATCTGCTAGAAGATATGGAAAAAAACAGTTTATTCACCACAAATCCTCATCATTCAAAACTGTAACCCCTTCAAACCCAAGAAACAGTCACCAAAGGCCATCTCATCCAAGAAACCACATAAAAGGCTTCAAAAATCACACTATCCCCTTCTATCAGAGTAGGAAATTCCAAGTTCCTCACTCTCCAAACCCTAGACCAGCTAAACCCTTTCAAGCCAGAGTCTATACCAGGAAATCAAACCTAAGACAAGAACCAAACACAAACCCTAACATCTCTAAGCCTCCACCACCAGACCTTGCTAACCCTTCTAATTCCAAGAAATTCCTTGACTTAGTCAAGAATGTTCAGCCTGATATTTGTGTAAACTTAGCTGGTGAAGTGGAGAGGGTCATTAGGCATGCTAAGTGGGAGAAATTAGTATTTCATTTAAGTAGACAGTTTTCATACATCTCATGGGTGAATTTTACTATAATATGAATATCATTAAGGGTGTAGAGGGAGTCTTGTATTTTACAACCACTGTGAACAAGAAAGTCATTTGTGTTGATAATAAGAGTCTTAATAGGGCATTACACCTTCCACTGCACTTGTGTGAATTGCCATGTCATGATATCTATTCCTTGTTTGTATTCAACAAAGCTGAGTATGAACTTATGCTTGGTGTCTTGTGTGAGTCTGATGTTCCATCTGATCTATGTGATGTTAACTGTGGAATCCATTTTAAGCATTTTAAAGGAGTTTTTCAGCATCTTGCACTTATCATAAGGGCAAATGTCCTGCCCAAACCCAATCAAAGTAAATACTTTGACTTTTATGATATTAAACAGATTTATTTTCTTTACAACAACAAAATCAACTTTAACATTTCTTATGTCATTCTTCTCAATATGATAAATGCTAATCTGGTAGGATACATGCCATATGGACTCCTCATCTTCTTGATAAATTTGCTAATCTAGGTGATTCACACATCACAAATGAGCACATTAGGCCACAAATTCCTCTCATGCACTGTGAACCACAAGAGGTTGAACCTACTATGATTCCTCCTATAATTAGAGAAGAAGATGTCTTTCTCTCTAACTATGAGTCTGTAAGAGTCATGATAAATGAACTTAAAAATGAACTTAGGAGGGTTAAAACAGAAAACAGTGAGATTAAGGAAAAGGTAACCTACCTAGAGGGTGTAACTGTGTCTTGTAAAAACAGAATTGCATATCTTGAGAACTTAGCTGCATCTACCCTAGAAGACCACTGTATGACTGACCAAGTGAATATGAATGCCTTCCAAGTTCCAATTTCTGATGACTTAGCTATGGTTCATGAGTTAGAGGACATAGGTATGGATGCAAGGGGACCACATATTGAAAATTTTCCTGATTTAATTCATGTGTGTGATGCTGATTGAAATGTAATTGGGTGAGCTATGTGATGTGTTGTGCTGCTGTTTTTGGAATGTTTTTGCTGATCTGTATTTATTCTGTTGTACTTTAAGAACTTTGTATTGTTTAGGCTTGTTATGGTACTTTTCCTGGATGACTGTAACCTTAACTTCACTTTGAATTTGTGGAGTGTATGCACTCCTAATGCTTTGTAATCTTTAAACAGGTGCATAACCTTGTTCTAATTAATCAGTGAACCACACTGATTGATATGAACACTTTTGCTTCATGTAAATATAATCTGCATTGTGTTTAAGTTATTGGTGCCCACAGAATGATACTTCCTGACCTTGTTATTATAAGGATTATCTAACTTATGCAGGGACATGATTATTATTGGAGTTAAAATAGTATAAATGTGTTGTGCAAATTATTACTCTCAAACTACTATTAATTTCTTAAACCTGTTGATTTCAATTCATGATCTCTAACCAGGTTGATTTATTAGCATAATTAGCTTGTCATGATACTCTCTCTTATTCAGACTGCTGGTTATCTAATAACATGAAACTTACAAAAAAAATTAGTTTTGTTTTATATGTGGACTGAACATTGAATTCTGTTATAATCAGAATTAATGTATTAATACTAACTATGGCTTTGGTTTGCACTTGTGCACTATCTAATACTCTGCAGGAATAATGCATGGACTTACTGAGAATAACACCTATGTTGATCAGCTGCACCTTCCAAATTTAAAACCCAGGTAAATAGAGTATTTAGTTGTTTTTTTGTTTGTTCAAAACCAACCCGAAGCTATAAGCATCCAGAATTGACAAGGTAAGAACAAGTATAGCTCTTCAAATTATGTACTTAGTTAAATGGATTAGACTTGATGTATGGTTAGTATAAGTCAGTTTAGCCTCTTCAATATAGAATATATTAGCTTAAAGAAATGTGTAAAGCATATAGTTTGTATGATTGAAAGAAACTAGATTGTATTAGCCAATCCTATTGTGTAAACTCTGTGAGTCTGTTTGTAGTTACTAAAGTGATAGATTGTAGTAGGTTCTTTAACATGTAACTTTTGCTAAGAAGTAGTATTTGGTTTGTATTCAAATTAATTTCTATCACTTATAGTGCAAACTGGTTAAACATATGCTTCTAAATGTTGAAACAAAAGATTCAGGTTATATTTTCAGATAGACGGCATTAAAATTGTGTAAACGAAAACTAAGTTGTTTTTCTGAAATACATGCATGTAAACAAGGACAAATATAACTTATAGATAAATCTTGTTAAAAAGGAACTGTTACTACATTATTCTCAATTTGCTTAAATAGAAAACAAACCCGACTTTACTAATGTTTGTCTAAACAAAAGGAACAACCACGTCTTTCTCTAAGTGTTAAACTACAAATGAATTTCACATACTACATGCATCAAATAAATTACAATGCGTCTCTATGCAACTAATTTTGAATAAACATGCATGGCTTATCTTCTAGGGATATAAAACTACACCTCAATTAATCATAAAATACTCTAGCTTACAAGCATAGTAAATCTAAAAGAGGCAAAAACAATGTTGTTTTACATGCTTATATGCATATAATGCTTTTACCTTGATAAACACTGTATAACCAACATTTTTTTATAATGCTGTTACATGATAAACACTGTCTGATAAACACTTTTTGATATCTCCCAAACAAAAGGGGAAGAGGAATTAAAAGAAATTTGAAATTTTAATAGAAATATATTATGTTTCTATATTTATATGAATACTTTAACAAGTTTTTGCAAGAATTACCTAAGAGAGGAATCAACCAGTAATCCCACAAACTGTATGTGCAAAAATATCTTTAAAACTCATGCATACACCAAGGGGAAGCACACTTGAAAATTTTTAATTTTATATTTGTTTGGAAAATACCAAAAAGGGGAAGATTGAAAGGATATCTTCGATATATTATTTATTTTGGTATTTGTACGATTAAACATAAAATTTAAATACACGTAGATCCTCTCCATTAGGACATATGTTAATTGGTCCAAATCAAAGTCAACTGGTGAAACTAGCAAAATTATTTTCAAGTATATTCATATAAAAGAGATATTCCATTATACTAAAACATCAAAATTATATCGTTATGGAATGTATCTCTAAGACAATATGGTCAAAGAAGAAATATCAAGACATGATATTTCTTAGATCTCAGTTGCAATATCAATAAGGCAACAAGCTCGAAAAAGGTATATATCAGAAATATTCCTAAGAAGACTCGTGCTATATCAAAAATGTTTTACTCTTCACTCCAAAATATATTTTTACATCCATAAAAATAGTTTTTATTCAAAGTTTATTAATATTCATGATTGAAATATTAATATTCATTTTTATAACCCATTCCATGTATATGTGAAGTAATTTTCTCTTGTTTCGTAAAATCAGTATTTCTCGGATTCAAAAAAAACTCTTTACTACCATAAAAATATATTTTATATATTAGGAAATAAATCTTAAGTATTTATCCAAGTCAAAACTTTGGTCAAAAGATCCATCTTTTTTATTTCAAGACCAATGATATTTTTACTTGGAAGAAAAGACTAACATAACAGTTTTATTTTAGATAAAATACTTTCACTTGCTAGAATGACTTGAAATTTGGTATGGATAATTTAAATGGTATTTTCTAAGTATGGTTAAAATTTCATAACATTCAGAGAATTTTTGTCCGGGCACAAAAGTTGAGGCATTTGGTCTCACAGTTGACCACTTTTGGCCTAGCTACCATTGATCAAGGTTGACCAAAACTTTCAGGACATCATTTTATAAAATTTAGGTAATTGTCATATTTTTTATGGTATTTATTTAAGAGATTTTAGGGTGGTCATATTTAATGGTGCTTAATGGTTTAATAAAATGATTAAACAATGATTAAAAAAAGGAAAATATATATTTAATTAAATATATCAGCTAAGTTTTGAATCCCATAAAGTGGTTTGTATTATATGGCTATGTCAAAGAAATACACCCTACTTGCCAAGTCATCAATCCATGTGACATACAACATCCACCATCCATTTTCCTCAAATCTCCACCATTCAATCCACCTAACTTCTCCTATAAATAAACCCCCACCCCCACCCATTTGAACTACGCTAAAGAGCCACAAAGTTTCTGGGATTTTTTCAAGAAGTGCTTCTCTTCATCTCTTTCAAATTTGATACACCCACTTCTTTTAAGAAACCTTCTCTCTCTTAAATATATATAAATATATACAAGGTTTTTGAAACCCAAGCTTAGCTTCACCCAACCAAGCTTGTTCCCACCAAGTGAGCTCATCCACTACCACTCTTCAGCCTCCTGAAGGGCTGCCCAAGTTCGTTCATAGTGCCAAAATCCGGCTGAACCTCCGACGAATTTTTCCGGCAAACTTTTCCGACCGTTTTTCAAAAGTGGTAATTTTTAGCTTCTTCTTTGAGTTTCTTTTATTTGAGCTTTGTACTTAATTTCTCTACTTTATCTCGAGCTCTAATACTGGATCTCCTATAAAGAAGGTTCTCAAAGAAAAGAGAACAAAGATTTGAACTCGGAATTTGAATAAAGTACTTGATCTTCAAAAAGAAGCTTTAAAAGAAGAAGATCTATAAAATACAAGTACTTAAATCTCTATAAATCCTCACGAGTGAGATTTCATAAATCTCTATAAATCCTCACGAATGAGATTTCATATTTGACAAACCTCGCGAGTTGGCCAATTACTTGCACTTTATTTATTTCGATCTTGGCCAACATATTTTGTGACGCCCTCCAAACCCGGGTCAGAAATTTGGGGCTCACAACACACACCACAATATTTAAACTTGTATATAAAGTATTATATGCATTGACCCTTCTGTACACAACCATGGATCGCAACAGGTTAAAATATGAATACAAGCCACGAACTTAACTTTTATTACATTGTACCAAATCCCAATTAACTCAACTTACAATGGCTAATGATATCGTATTTACAATCTTACACAACTCATCTATAATATAAAGCTCCTGCTAGCTCGATCCAACTTAACCGAAAATCCTAGCTCGCACACTGGACAGGAAATCCTCGTTACCAACAATTTCCTTTCCAACTGTTAAAAACATAAAATTTTTGCAAGAATGAGCTTACTAGCTCAGCAAGTAATAATAGCAGCAATTGAGGTTAAACAATCACCAATTGGAATGATTCAGAAGAATCAGGTTTCTGAATAAACAATGATTAGAATTGGATATTCAATTTTCATTTTAAAAACCAAGGTTAGACTGCTGATCAGTCACGCACTAACCCCGAGCAAGGCTCACAACTTTGCTCTATATACTGGATCCAAGGCACGCATTGGCCTACTATGACCACGAATCTGGTCCGACCACGAATCTGGCCCGACCACGAATCTGGTCCACATTTATAAAACCATCCAATTCTAAAACAATTCAAAATGATAACCAATGTAATCAATAAGCTGAATCATAAACAACATTTATCTTGAAGCATAGGGTTATTCACAATATTATGTCGGTAAACAAGGAATTCAAAAAGATTGGCTTTCAATCAAGGAAATAATCATAAAGTAGAAGACCAAGGGTTCAAGGGTTCCAAGAATTGGTCTTCTGTTAAACAAGGGATAAGGGTTGGTATGTTGAGAAATTCAATATCAGAATCAGTATATGGTAGATATGTATTTGTGGAGTAGTATCGTATGTGTATGGCTCGTATCTGGGAATTCAACAATCAATGGTTTATGAAGAATAAGGCTTATGGCTCAAGATCAATAAGAATCAGGGTTCAAGGTTAAATAGTTTAAAGCACTTGCAATATAGAACAAGAATTATTTTGAATAATAGCGACATGTTATGAAAACAGTTTGAAAATATTTGCAGTATATCTTGAAGAGAAGTTCAGAAGTACTTGCCTTATCATCGACGATTTCCACTTTACTTGTACTCATCTAACAGTTTTACTCATCAACCACTTTTTTTCTCTTTCTATGCCTTGCTTCTATTTATCAATCACTTTCCTTCTCTTTCTACGCTTTGATTCTATTTATAGATCACTGGTTTCCTTTTCTATGCCTCGCTGACTCTGCTAGGCATCATAAGTATCTATGATTTATTCAGACTCATATTATTCTAATTGTCACACATACGTCATAACCTTTTATCTACCCTTCGTTTCACCCAAATCCGATTTACGGATTGAAAGTTATGAATAAAACAGTCAAACCATAATCATATAGGCACATAACATATCAATCAGTGAACACGTAGCACATAACACGTAAGGCATTCGATGAAAATAATTTTTCAAAGAAGATTCGGGGTTAAAATGATTTTCCAGGTATTTATTACGAATTTTTGAACATTTTTCGGAATTAAAACGGGACTCTGAATCATTTTATAATTAAATAATAGGGTTCGAACACCCGAATCTGATTTTAAAATAATTTTATAATATTTATCGAGCCTTGTGATGGATTTTAATCGCAGCGGAGGCATGGTAAAACACTTTTACACATATAAAATCCAAATAAAAGCATATAAATCGTGATTAAAACATATGAATCGATTACTAACCTTTAATAGCGATCCAAAAGCAACGATCGGAGATCCTTAGCAGCTGCTCCTCAAACGTGAAGCACTCCACCGGTATCCACCAAGAAAACGATGCTAAGGAGGAGGAGGTGGAGAGAATTAGGTTTTCTGAAAAATTTGTGTTGTTTTGGGTTAGAAATAAAATAGGGTTTATAATAGTATATTTATAGGCAAAATTTTCAGCTGAAATTTTCCCATAAAATATTATTATTATTAACCCATTTATTATTCTCATTAATAATTAAAACACCTTTTAATTATTAATCCTTTTTCTAAACACTTTGGAAATAATTCTCTCTCTTGATTTAATTTCCAAAAATTAAATTCTTAATTAATAATATTAAGAACTTTTCTTAATTAATTTATAATCAATTAAATCTCATTTAATCAATTATTAAATTTGCCAATTAATTATTTATTTCATAAATAAATAATTATCAGCCATTATTAATTAATTCCTCCACCATTAAATCATTCTCTTTTTATGGTGTGACCCTGTAAGGTTCAATATTAAGCCGGTAGTAGAAATAAATAATAATAAAACTATTTTATCATTATTTATATAAATTCTCTAATTTATTAAATATGATTAATTAATTAATCATATTTATTGTACATCGTGAGGGATACTTCTCAGCATATCGCGACTATCCGGATAATATGAATTCACTGCTTAGAATACCAAGAACCTATTCAGTGAATAGTTATCGTACAATAAACTCCTTCTACCCTACAATGTCCTGATTAAATACAAGGCATGGATCTTGTGTCAAGCCTATCTAATTTAATCACTTGCTTACCATTTACTATGCTTAGTTCTATGCAAATTAGAAACTCCTTTCTAATTTCATTCACTCTGGCCAGAGATTCCTGAAGTAGCATAAGTGGATCAGCCTTGAACATTCGCTTCCTTCACTGGAAGGGGTAGATCCTTTATTGATCATACACTATCTTCGTGTACAAATTCCTATACCCAGTAGAGCCCTAATAATTGTCCCTAGAGACTAAGAACTAAACCAAAGCATAGTTCAGTGTACACAAGATGACTATGATGACCTTAAGTCTAAGGATACTTGTACAACTATCACTATGTGAACAACTGCTGACACGTGAGTGAACTCCATCAGTTATTCAGCTGTGCGAGTCATGTTCAGTGAACTTATTCTATAATAAGCACCTACATACTAACTATAGTGTCACCACACAAATGTCTATGAGAACAGACATCCTTCATAATGAAGCAAGCATAGTATGTACCGATCTTTGCGGATTATTAATTACCAGTTAGTAATCCTATGATCAGGAACTATTTAAGTTTAGAGTTATCATCTTTTAGGTCTCACTATTATGATCTCATCATAATCCATAAAAAGCTTTACTCTAAACTATGGTATATCTTATTTAAACACTTAAATAGATAGAGCCCGTAATAAAAATAAAACAAGTCTTTTATTAATATCAATGAAATCAAAACAGATTACATAAAAATTATTCCTAAATCCTAATACATGATTGGACTTAGGACATATTCCTTTCAATCTCCCACTTGTACTAAAGCCAATCACTCTGGTATCTAATACCCATCTAGTCTTTATGACGATCAAAGTGACTTTCATAAAGTAGCTTTGTGAGTGGGTCTGCTATGTTGTTATGTGTGTCAACTCTATTTTAATACAACACAAGAAATGTTATCGCACTCCCACTAACCCTTTTGTAGACACATGGTTCATCTACGTTTTTCATAAAACCAAACTCTTTGATTGTCTCATCAAAACGGATGTTCCATCTACGAGAAGCTTGCTTTAAACCACATATGGTTCGCAGCAGCTTACACACTAGGTTTTCATTTCTTTTGGAAAGAAAACCATCTGGCCATTTTCCAGATCTCATAGTCGTAGTAAGCAGCAATCGCAAGCAAAATCCGAACTGATTTTAACAGGGCTACAGGTAAAAGTTTCATCAAAGTCAATCCATTGCCTTTGTTTGAATCCTTTTGCCACAAGCCTGGCCTTAAAGGTCTCCACCTGGCCATCTGCTCTAATCATTCTTTTGTATCCCGTATACATAGATTTCATTCCGGATTTCATGGCACTATGCCATTTCTCTGAGTCAACACTACTCATAGCCTCATTATAGGTCACAGGGTCGTCATCATCAATGATCGACAACTCATTGTCATTCTCAATGAGAAGGCCATATTACCTCTCAGGTTGGCGAGACACTCTCCCTGACCTACGAATGGGCTGTTCCACAGAAGGTTGTTCAGTCAGAACAGGTGTTTCCACTTGATCCGTAGTAGTTTGTGCTTCTTGAACTTCATTAAGTTCAATTTTTCTCCCACTGTTTCCTTCAAGGATAAACTCCTTTTCCAAGAAGGTAGCATGTCTGGAGACAAACACCCGATGATCGGTGTAAAAGTAATACCCTAAAGTCTCTTTAGGATATCCCACAAAACTACATTTTACGGATTGATATTCCAGCTTATCTGGGTCAACTTATTTGACATAAGCTGGACATCCCCAAATATTAACGTGTTTAAGACTTGGTTTCCTTTCTTTCCATATCTCATACGGAGTTTGAGGAACAGATTTGGAAGGAACCTTAATCAGTAAATATGTTGAGGTTTCCAATGCATAACCCCATAGGAATACTGGAAGATTTGCATAGCTCATCATGGACCGAACTATGTCTAACAAAGTTCGATTTCTCCTTTCAGATACCAATCTGGAGGAGTCCACTGGGAGACTATACCATTTACTTTGAGATAATCCAGAAACTCTCCATTCAAGTATTCACCACCTCGATCTAATCGAAGAATTATAATACTATGTTTGGTTTGTTTCTCCACTTCATACTTATACTCTTTGAACTTTTCAAAGGCTTCAGACTTGTGTTTCATCAAACACATATCCGAATCTAGATCTATCATCTATGAAAGTAATGAAGTACGAAAAATCCTCTTATGGCTTGCGTAGACATTGGTCCACATACATCTGTGTGTACCATTCCTAGCAAATTTGCAGCCCTCTCTCCATGTCTACTAGATGGAGACTGTAGTGCCACAATGAAGTGAGATTTTCATCATCCCTCTTCTTTTATTAGTTTGTTCAATCTGAAGTAAATTATGTCACATTTATACATACCATTATTTAAAGTACCACGTCCATAAAGAATATTATCTCTAAGAATAGAACATTCATTATTCTCAATAATAAATGAAAATCCAGCCAAGTCTAACATGGGAATAGAAATAATATTCCTCACAATCGAGGGAACAAAATAACAATTATTTAAAACAATAGTCTTGCCCGTAGGCATATGTAAATGAAATGATTCTACATATTTAGCAGCAACTCTTGCTCCATTTCCCATCAGTAGAATCACCTCCTCTTCCTCAAGAGTCCTACTTCTCCTTAGTCCCTGCAACAAATTGCAGATATGAGAACCACAGGCGGTATCTAATACCCAAGTAGAAATTTGATTTAATGACATATTCACTTCTATCATGAACATACGTGAATCAGAAGCGGTAGTCTCACTACCCGTCTTCTTCTTCAATTCTGCAAGGTAAACCTTGTAGTTCCTCTTCCAGTGCCCCACCTTGTTACAGTGAAAGCAAACAACTTTGCTCTTGGGGTCTTCAGCTTTTGGTGGAACCGGCCTTTCTTCACCTACTTTCTTCTTCTTGGAAGGGTTCCTCTTCCTTTTCTTAGGATTGGGACCTTCACCAATTAGAAGAACATAACTCTTCTTAGGGGGAAAATTCGATTCCGCAGTCTTCAACATGTTGTGGAGTTCAGGCAGGCTAACATCCAACTTATTCATATGAAAGTTCACAACAAACTGCGAGAACAAACTCGGAAGCGATTGCAAGACCAAGTCTTGGCTCAGCTCCCCATCCATGGCAAAACCAAGTTGTCCAAGACGTTCAATCAAATTGATCATCTTGAGTACATGGTCATTCACAGATGATCCCTCAGACATCCTACAACCGAACAGCTCCTTCGATATCTCATATCGAGCTATCCTCCCTGCCACATCATACAACTCTTGTAGATGCATGAGGATAGTGTATGCATCCATATGCTCATGTTGCTTCTGTAGCTCAATGTTCATGGAATCTAACATGATGCATTGAGCAACATTTGCATCATCTACCCACTTACGATACACAACATGTTCATCATTATGTGCATCACTAGCAGGTTCAGTAGGCTTAGGTGAGTCAATCACGTATACCAGCTTCTCAATCCTGAGAACAATTCTCAAGTTTCGAAGCCAGTCAGCATAATTAGGACCAGTCACCTTGTGAGCATCCAGTATGCTCCTGAATGATAGTGTTGAAGACATAATGTATATTGTAAATCTGTAAATGATAAACACATAACAACACTTAGCAAATATTCAATTTCATTTTAAAAACACTATATGAATCGGGTCTTTATTCATAAGTTACTCCCACTAGTTTATCTAATTTATTCAACCCCCTACGTGAAAAATTAAGCATTCATAATGCTAGTGGGAATAGGGATCCTACATTCCATTACACAACCCCGGCTGTAGCACGAACTGCAATGTAATGTTCAATAGGCAGACAACTCTTGTCAATTACATCTTATGTTATTCCCTAATCAAACTTTAGCCTCTTGAATACTTGAGTCACGGCTGTGGCACGACAAACTCAATATTCTAAGTCAAGTCTAACCCAACATTCCATAGAATTGAATCAGTCCCCAAAGGCCCACGGCTGTGGCACGTACCGACCTTTAGATTCTAATTCAATGTACACATATCTATGTATTAGACAAGTATTTCTTATTTCGAAATCAAAGCCCTCGGCTGTAGCACGAACCGACAATGATTTAAAAATAAGAACTACTTTCTATCATGTTGGAAGGCTATGATCGACACAAGCCCGTTGTATCATTGGCCAATTACTACTTGATATTATTTAATTTTAGAGGGATTATATTACGTTACAATCATAATCATATTATAAAGAAATTCTTCCTTTTAAATTAAATATTTCAAATCAATAATCAATAATCAGATGATTCCCAGATTGGGTGGAGCATTGTCAAGAGGCGTCACTTAATAACCCTTTCTTACAGATAGAAATCTGTTGTTGACAGAATCATCCTTTCTCTCAATATTGAAAATTCATAATCAATTACGTGTTTCATAAACACAAGAATCTCATGATTGTATTCAAAATATTATTATTAAGGTTATGAAACAATTTCACTATACTAGATTGTCTAACAAACGCCTTATGTTCATTTAAGTTCACCTAAATCTATCATCGCATGATAAACTACGCATATATCACATATATAAACATGAATAAACGTCAAGGTAGGCATGTTACATCATCTAGCATATTGGTCTAAGCATTATACATCTCTATGTATCACATGAAGCATTTAAAAGCAGTTAAAACAGTTAAAAACAGCTTTAAAACACTTTTGGAAATATAAACAGTTCAAAACTTTTATATAAAATAAAATTTGATCACTCCATTAGATCCGTCTCGGAAAAACGAATCCAACGATATATTGCACGCCCAAAACGGAGTTACGAAACTCCCAAAAAACCAAATTTAATGTGGACAGTCGGGCTGTAACGCATTACAGGAACGCGTTACAAGCCTTGTAACGCATTCCGGTGATGCGTTACAACCCTTTTAAGCCATTACAAGGTGTAACGCATTCCGTGAATGCGCCACAGGGTGTAACGCATTCCCGGAATGCGCAACAACCCCCCCCCCCCCCCCCGCGCGTGCGCCAAACGCGCCTGCAGCTGCCGCCGCCTGACAGCTTCTCGAACTCCGTGCAGCCGTACCTGACTTCTGTGTCTTCTCTTCACACAGCAGCACATATCATGTGCTTTTCTTTTTCAACATCAGCAAACAAACAGCAGCAGATGCATAATATATATATACTTATAATTTATATATATATATATATATGATTATTTAATTACGAATTTAATTGCAACAACTTCAAAAAATTCATAATAAAAAATCTAGACATCATAAAATTATGAAAAAAATACCCAGACGATCTACAACACTTGTAGAACCCAGATCAACATTCAAAATTATTCTGAGAAACGATTTCTTATCAGACAAAATTAATCCATAATATAACTTGTAAAAATCATAATTAATTCATACAAGCACATAAAATTCTGAAATTTTTACCACAGATCTATATGCATACAACCTATGCTCTGATACCATTGATGGATTTTAATCGCAGCGGAGGCATGGTAAAACACTTTTACACATATAAAATCCAAATAAAAGCATATAAATCGTGATTAAAACATATGAATGGATTACTAACCTTTAATAGCGATCCAAAAGCAACGATCAGAGATCCTTAGCAGCTGCTCCTCAAACGTGAAGCACTCCACCGGTATCCACCAAGAAAACGATGCTAAGGAGGAGGAGGTGGAGAGAATTAGATTTTCTGAAAAATTTGGTTTGTTTTGGGTTAGAATAAAAATAGGGTTTATAATAGTATATTTATATGCAAAATTTTCAGCTGAAATTTTCCCATAAAATATTATTATTATTAACCCATTTATTATTCTCATTAATAATTAAAACAGATTTTAATTATTAATCCTTTTTCTAAACACTTTAGAAATAATTCTCTCTCTTGATTTAATTTCCAAAAAATAAATTCTTAATTAATAATATTAAGAACTTTTCTTAATTAGTTTATAATCAATTAAATCTCATTTAATCAATTATTAAATTTGCCAATTAATTATTTATTTCATAAATAAATAATTATCAACCATTATTAATTAATTCCTCCATCATTAAATCATTCTCTTTTTATGGTGTGACCCTGTAGGTTCAATATTAAGCCGGTAGTAGAAATAAATAATAATAAAACTATTTTATCATTATTTATATAAATTCTCTAATTTATTAAATATGATTAATTAATTAATCATATTTATTCTACATCGTGAGGGATACTTCTCAGCATATCGCGACTATCCGGATAATACGAATTCACTGCTTAGAATACCAAGAACCTATTCAATGAATAGTTACCGTACAATAAACTCCTTCTACCCTACAATGTCCTGATTAAATACAAGGCATGGATCTTGTGTCAAGCCTATCTAATTTAATCACTTGCTTACCATTTACTATGCTTAGTTCTATACAAATTAGAAACTCCTTTCTAATTTCATTCACTCTGGCCAGAGATTCCTGAACTAGCATAAGTGGATCAGCCTTGAACATTCGCTTCCTTCACTGGAAGGGGTAGATCCTTTATTGATCATACACTATCTTCGTGTACAAATTCCTATACCCAGTAGAGTCCTAATAATTGTCCCTGGAGACTAAAAACTAAACCAAAGCATAGTTCAGTGTACACAAGATGACTATGATGACCTTAAGTCTAAGGATACTTGTACAACTATCACTATGTGAACAACTGCTGACACGTGAGTGAACTCCATCAGTTGTTCAGCTGTGTGAGTCATGTTCAGTGAACTTATTCTATAATAAGCACCTACATACTAGCTATAGTGTCACCACACAAATGTCTATGAGAACAGACATCCTTCATAATGAAGCAAGCATAGTATGTACCGATCTTTGCGGATTATTAATTACCAGTTAGTAATCCTATAATCAAGAACTATTTAAGTTTAGAGTTATCATCTTTTAGGTCTCACTATTATGATCTCATCATAATCCATAAAAAGCTTTACTCTAAACTATGATATATCTTATTTAAACACTTAAATAGATAGAGCCCGTAATAAAAATAAAACAAGTCTTTTATTAATATCAATGAAATCAAAACAAATTACATAAAAGTTATTCCTAAATCCTAATACATGATTGGACATAGGACATATTCCTTTCAATCTCCCACTTGTACTAAAGCCAATCACTCTGGTATCTAATACCCATCTAGTCTTTATGACGATCAAAGTGACTTTCATAAAGTAGCTTTGTGAGTGGGTCTGCTATATTGTTATGTGTGTCAACTCTATTTTAATACAACACAAGAAATGTTATCGCGCTCCCACTAACCCTTTTGTAGACACATGGTTCATCTACGTTTTTCATAAAACCAAACTCTTTGATTGTCTCATCAAAACGAATGTTCCATCTACGAGAAGCTTGCTTTAAACCACATATGGTTCGCAGCAGCTTACACACTAGGTTTTCATTTCTTTTGGAAAGAAAACCATCTAGCCATTTTCCAGATCTCATAGTCGTAGTAAGCAGCAATCGCAAGCAAAATCCGAACTGATTTTAACAGGGCTACAGGTAAAAGTTTCATCAAAGTCAATCCATTGCCTTTGTTTGAATCTTTTTGCCATAAGCCTGGCCTTAAAGGTCTCCACCTGGCCATCTGCTCTAATCATTCTTTTGTATCCCGTATACATAGATTTCATTCCGAATTTCATGGCACTATGCCATTTCTCTGAGTCAACACTACTCATAGCCTCATTATAGGTCACAGGGTCGTCATCATCAATGATCGATAACTCATTGTCATTCTCAATGACAAGGCCATATTACCTCTCAGGTTGGCGAGACACTCTCCCTGACCTACGAATGGGCTGTTCCACAGAAGGTTGTTCAGTCAGAACAGGTGTTTCCACTTCATCCGTAGTAGTTTGTGCTTCTTGAACTTCATCAAGTTCAATTTTGCTCCCACTGTTTCCTTCAAGGATAAACTCCTTTTCCAAGAAGGTAGCATGTCTGGAGACAAACACCCGATGATCGGTGTAAAAGTAATACCCTAAAGTCTCTTTAGGATATCCCACAAAACTACATTTTACGGATCGATATTCCAGCTTATCTGGGTCAACTTATTTGACATAAGCTGGACATCCCCAAATCTTAACGTGTTTAAGACTCGGTTTCCTTTCTTTCCATATCTCATACGGAGTTTGAGGAACAGATTTGGAAGGAACCTTATTCAGTAAATATGCTGAGGTTTCCAATGCATAACCCCATAGGAATACTGGAAGATTTGCATAGCTCATCATGGACCGAACTATGTCTAACAAAGTTCGATTTCTCCTTTCAGATACCAATCTGGAGGAGTCCACTGGGAGACTATACCATTTACTTTGAGATAATCCAGAAACTCTCCATTCAAGTATTCACCACCTCGATCTAATCGAAGAATTATAATACTATGTTTGGTTTGTTTCTCCACTTTATACTTATACTCTTTGAACTTTTCAAAGGCTTCAGACTTGTGTTTCATCAAACACATATCCGAATCTAGATCTATCATCTATGAAAGTAATGAAGTATGAAAAATCCACTTATGGCTTGCGTAGACATTGGTCCACATACATCTGTGTGTACCATTCCTAGCAAATTTGCAGCCCTCTCTCCATGTCTACTAGATGGAGACTGTAGTGCCACAATGAAGTGAGATTTTCATCATCCCTTTTCTTTTATTAGTTTGTTCAATCTGAAGTAAATTATGTCACATTTATACATACCATTATTTAAAGTACCACATCCATAAAGAATATTATCTCTAAGAATAGAACATTCATTATTCTCAATAATAAATGAAAATCCAGCCAAGTCTAACATGGGAATAGAAATAATATTCCTCACAATCGAGGGAACAAAATAACAATTATTTAAAACAATAGTCTTGCCCGTAGGCATATGTAAATGAAATGATTCTACATCTTTAGCAGCAACTCTTGCTCCATTTTCCATCAGTAGAATCACCTCCTCTTCCTCAAGAGTCCTACTTCTCCTTAGTCCCTACAACAAATTGCAGATATGAGAACCACAGGCGGTATCTAATACCCAAGTAGAAATTTGATTTAATGACATATTCACTTCTATCATGAACATACGTGAATCAGAAGCGGTAGTCTCACTACCCGTCTTCTTCTTCAATTCTGCAACATAAACCTTGTAGTTCCTCTTCCAGTGCCCCACCTTATTACAGTGAAAGCAAACAACTTTGCTCTTGGGGTCTTCAGCTTTTGGTGGAACCGGCTTTTCTTCACCTACTTTCTTCTTCTTAGAAGGGTTCCTCTTCCTTTTCTTAGGATTGGAACCTTCACCAATTAGAAGAACATAACTCTTCTTAGGGGGGAAATTCGATTCCGCAGTCTTCAACATGTTGTGGAGTTCAGGCAGGCTGACATCCAACTTATTCATGTGAAAGTTCACAACAAACTGCGAGAACGAACTCAGAAGCGATTGCAAGACCAAGTCTTGGCTCAGCTCCCCATCCATGGCAAAACCAAGTTGTCCAAGACGTTCAATCAAATTGATCATCTTGAGTACATGGTCATTCACAGATGATCCCTCAGACATCCTACAACCGAACAGCTCCTTTGATATCTCATATCGAGCTGTCCTCCCTGCCACATCATACAACTCTTGTAGATGCATGAGGATAGTGTATGCATCCATATGCTCATGTTGCTTCTGTAGCTCAATGTTCATGGAAGCTAGCATGATGCATTGAGCAACATTTACATCATCTACCCACTTACGATACACAACATGTTCATCATTATGTGCATCACTAGCAGGTTCAGTAGGCTTAGGTGAGTCAATCACGTATACCAGCTTCTCAATCCTGAGAACAATTCTCAAGTTTCGAAGCCAGTCAGCATAATTAGGACCAGTCACCTTGTGAGCATCCAGTATGCTCCTGAATGATAGTGCAGAAGACATAATGTATATTGTAAATCTGTAAATGATAAACACATAACAACACTTAGCAAATATTCAATTTCATTTTAAAAACACTATATGAATCGGGTCTTTATTCATAAGTGACTCCCACTAGTTTATCTAATTTATTCAACCCCCTACGTGAAAAATTAAGCATTCATAATGCTAGTGGGAATAGGGATCCTACATTCCATTACACAACCCCGGCTGTAGCACGAACCGCCATGTAATGTTCAATAGGCAGACAACTCTTGTCAATTACATCTTATGTTATTCCCTAATCAAACTTTAGCCTCTTGAATACTTGAGTCACGGCTGTGGCACGACAAACTCAATATTCTAAGTCAAGTCTAACCCAACATTCCGTAGAATTGAATCCGTCCCCAAAGGCCCACGGCTGTGGCACGTACCGACCTTTAGATTCTAATTCAATGTACACATATCTATGTAATAGACAAGTATTTCTTATTTCGAAATCAAAGCCCTCGGCTGTAGCACGAACCGATAATGATTTAAAAATAAGAACTACTTTCTATCATGTTGGAAGGCTATGATCGACACAAGCCCGTTGTATCATTGGCCAATTACTACTTGATATTATTTAATTTTAGAGGGATTATATTACGTTAAAATCATAATCATATTATAAAGAAATTCTTCCTTTTAAATTAATTATTTCAAATCAATAATCAATAATCAGATGATTCCCAGATTGGGTGGAGCATTGTCAAGAGGCGTCACTTAATAACCCTTTCTTACAGATAGAAATCTGTTGTTGACAGAATCATCCTTTCTCTCAATATTGAAAATTCATATTCAATTACGTGTTTCATAAACACAAGAATCTCATAATTGTATTCAAAATATTATTATTAAGGTTATGAAACAATTTCACTATACTAGATTGTCTAACAAACGCCTTATATTCATTTAAGTTCACCTAAATCTATCATCGCATGATAAACTACGCATATATCACATATATAAACATGAATAAACATCAAGGTAGGCATGTTAAATCATCTAGCATATTGGTCTAAGCATTATACATCTCTATGTATCACATGAAGTATTGAAAAGCAGTTAAAACAGTTAAAAACAGCTTTAAAACACTTTCGGAAATATAAACAGTTCAAAACTTTTATATAAAATAAAATTTGATCACTCCATTAGATCCGTCTCGGAAAAACGAATCCAACGATATATTGCACGCCCAAAACGGAGTTACGAAACTCCCAAAAAATCAAATTTAATGTGGACAGTCGGGCTGTAACGCATTACAGGAACGCGTTACAAGCCCTGTAACGCATTCCGGTGATGCGTTACAACCCTTTTAAGCCATTACAAGGTGTAACGCATTCCGTGAATGCGCCACAGGGTGTAACGCATTCCCGGAATGCGCGACTCCCCCCCCCCGCGCGCGTGCGCCACACGCGCCTGCAGCTGCCGCCGCCTAACAGCTTCTCGAACTCCGTGCAGCCGTACCTGACTTCTGTGTGTTCTCTTCACACAGCAGCACATATCATGTGCTTTTCTTTTTCAACATCAGCAAACAAACAGGAGCAGATGCATAATATATATATACTTACAATATATATATATATATGATTATTTAATTACGAATTTAATTGCAACAACTTCAAAAAATTCATAATAAAAAATCTAGACATCATAAAATTATGAAAAAAATACCCAGACGATCTACAACACTTGTAGAACCCAGATCAACATTCAAAATTATTCTGAGAAACGATTTCTCATCAGACAAAATTAATCCATAATATAACTTGTAAAAATCATAATTAATTCATACAAGCACATAAAATTCTGAAATTTTTACCACAGATCTATATGCATACAACCTATGCTCTGATACCATTGATGGATTTTAATCGCAGCGGAGGCATGGTAAAACACTTTTACACATATAAAATCCAAATAAAAGCATATAAATCGTGATTAAAACATATGACTGGATTACTAACCTTTAATAGCGATCCAAAAGCAACGATCAGAGATCCTTAGCAGCTGTTCCTCAAACGTGAAGCACTCCACCGGTATCCACCAAGAAAACGATGCTAAGGAGGAGGAGGTGGAGAGAATTAGATTTTCTGAAAAATTTGGGTTGTTTTGGGTTAGAATAAAAATAGGGTTTATAATAGTATATTTATAGGCAAAATTTTCAGCTGAAATTTTCCCATAAAATATTATTATTATTAACCCATTTATTATTCTCATTAATAATTAAAACACATTTTAATTATTAATCCTTTTTCTAAACACTTTAGAAATAATTCTCTCTCTTGATTTAATTTCCAAAAAATAAATTCTTAATTAATAATATTAAGAACTTTTCTTAATTAATTTATAATCAATTAAATCTCATTTAATCAATTATTAAATTTGCCAATTAATTATTTATTTCATAAATAAATAATTATCAACCATTATTAATTAATTCCTCCACCATTAAATCATTCTCTTTTTATGGTGTGACCCTGTAGGTTCAATATTAAGCCGGTAGTAGAAATAAATAATAATAAAACTATTTTATCATTATTTATATAAATTCTCTAATTTATTAAATATGATTAATTAATTAATCATATTTATTCTACATCGTGAGGGATACTTCTCAGCATATCGCGACTATCCGGATAATACGAATTCACTGCTTAGAATACCAAGAACCTATTCAGTGAATAGTTACCGTTCAATAAACTCCTTCTACCCTACAATGTCCTGATTAAATACAAGGCATGGATCTTGTGTCAAGCCTATCTAATTTAATCACTTGCTTATCATTTACTATGGTTAGTTCTATACAAATTAGAAACTCCTTTCTAATTTCATTCACTCTGGCCAGAGATTCCTGAACTAGCATAAGTGGATCAGCCTTGAACATTCGCTTCCTTCACTGGAAGGGGTAGATCCTTTATTGATCATACACTATCTTCGTGTACAAATTCCTATACCCAGTAGAGTCCTAATAATTGTCCCTAGAGACTAAGAACTAAACCAAAGCATAGTTCAGTGTACACAAGATGACTATGATGACCTTAAGTCTAAGGATACTTGTACAACTATCACTATGTGAACAACTGCTGACACGTGAGTGAACTCCATCAGTTGTTCAGCTGTGCGAGTCATGTTTAGTGAACTTATTCTATAATAAGCACCTACATACTAGCTATAGTGTCACCACACAAATGTCTATGAGAACAGACATCCTTCATAATGAAGCAAGCATAGTATGTACCGATCTTTGCGGATTATTAATTACCAGTTAGTAATCCTATGATCAAGAACTATTTAAGTTTAGAGTTATCATCTTTTAGGTCTCACTATTATGATCTCATCATAATCCATAAAAAGCTTTACTCTAAACTATGATATATCTTATTTAAACACTTAAATAGATAGAGCCCGTAATAAAAACAAAACAAGTCTTTTATTAATATCAATGAAATCAAAACAAATTACATAAAAGTTATTCCTAAATCCTAATACATGATTGGACTTAGGACATATTCCTTTCAATCTCCCACTTGTACTAAAGCCAATCACTCTGGTATCTAATACCCATCTAGTCTTTATGACGATCAAAGTGACTTTCATAAAGTAGCTTTGTGAGTGGGTCTGCTATATTGTTATGTGTGTCAACTCTATTTTAATACAACACAAGAAATGTTATCGCGCTCCCACTAACCCTTTTGTAGACACATGGTTCATCTACGTTTTTCATAAAACCAAACTCTTTGATTGTCTCATCAAAACGGATGTTCCATCTACGAGAAGCTTACTTTAAACCACATATGGTTCGCAGCAGCTTACACACTAGGTTTTCATTTCTTTTGGAAAGAAAACCATCTGGCCATTTGTCAGATCTCATAGTCGTAGTAAGCAGCAATCGCAAGCAAAATCCGAACTGATTTTAACAGGGCTACAGGTAAAAGTTTCATCAAAGTCAATCCATTACCTTTGTTTGAATCCTTTTGCCATAAGCCTGGCCTTAAAGGTCTCCACCTAGCCATCTGCTCTAATCATTCTTTTGTATCCCGTATACATAGATTTCATTCCGAATTTCATGGCACTATGCCATTTCTCTGAGTCAACACTACTCATAGCCTCATTATAGGTCACAGGGCCGTCATCATCAATGATCGATAACTCATTGTCATTCTCAATGACAAGGCCATATTACCTCTCTGGTTGGCGAGACACTCTCCCTGACCTACGAATGGGCTGTTCCATAGAAGGTTGTTCAGTCAGAACAGGTGTTTCCACTTCATCCGTAGTAGTTTGTGCTTCTTGAACTTCATCAAGTTCAATTTTTCTCACACTGTTTCCTTCAAGGATAAACTCCTTTTCCAAGAAGGTAGCATGTCTGGAGACAAACACCCGATGATCGGTGTAAAAGTAATACCCTAAAGTCTCTTTAGGATATCCCACAAAACTACATTTTACGGATCGATATTCCAGCTTATCTGGGTCAACTTATTTGACATAAGCTGGACATCCCCAAATCTTAACGTGTTTAAGACTCGGTTTCCTTTCTTTCCATATCTCATACGGAGTTTGAGGAACAGATTTGGAAGGAACCTTATTCAGTAAATATGCTGAGGTTTCCAATGCATAACCCCATAGGAATACTGGAAGATTTGCATAGCTCATCATGGACCGAACTATGTCTAACAAAGTTCGATTTCTCCTTTCAGATACCAATCTGGAGGAGTCCACTGGGAGACTATACCATTTACTTTGAGATAATCCAGAAACTCTCCATTCAAGTATTCACCACCTCGATCTAATCGAAGAATTATAATACTATGTTTGGTTTGTTTCTCCACTTCATACTTATACTCTTTGAACTTTTCAAAGGCTTCAGACTTGTGTTTCATCAAACACATATCCGAATCTAGATCTATCATCTATGAAAGTAATGAAGTACGAAAAATCCACTTATGGCTTGCGTAGACATTGGTCCACATACATCTGTGTGTACCATTCCTAGCAAATTTGCAGCCCTCTCTCCATGTCTACTAGATGGAGACTGTAGTGCCACAATGAAGTGAGATTTTCATCATCCCTTTTCTTTTATTAGTTTGTTCAATCTGAAGTAAATTATGTCACATTTATACATACCATTATTTAAAGTACTACGTCCATAAAGAATATTATCTCTAAGAATAGAACATTCATTATTCTCAATAATAAATGAAAATCCAGCCAAGTCTAACATGGGAATAGAAATAATATTCCTCACAATCGAGGGAACAAAATAACAATTATTTAAAACAATAGTCTTGCCCGTAGGCATATGTAAATGAAATGATTCTACATCTTTAGCAGCAACCCTTGCTCCATTTCCCATCAGTAGAATCACCTCCTCTTCCTCAAGAGTCCTACTTCTCCTTAGTCCCTGCAACAAATTACAGATATGAGAACCACAGGCGGTATCTAATACCCAAGTAGAAATTTGATTTAATGACATATACACTTCTATCATGAACATACGTGAATCAGAAGCGGTAGTCTCACTACCCGTCTTCTTCTTCAATTCTGCAAGGTAAACCTTGTAGTTCCTCTTCCAGTGCCCCACCTTGTTACAGTGAAAGGAAACAACTTTGCTCTTGGGGTCTTCAGCTTTTGGTGGAACCGGCTTTTCTTCACCTACTTTCTTCTTCTTGGAAGGGTTCCTCTTCTTTTTCTTAGGATTGGAACCTTCACCAATTAGAAGAACATAACTCTTCTTAGGGGGAAAATTCGATTCCGCAGTCTTCAACATGTTGTGGAGTTCAGGCAGGCTGACATCCAACTTATTCATGTGAAAGTTTACAACAAACTGCGAGAATGAACTCGGAAGCGATTGGAAGACCAAGTCTTGGTTCAGCTCCCCATCCATGGCAAAACCAAGTTGTCTAAGACGTTCAATCAAATTGATCATCTTGAGTACATGGTCATTCACAGATAATCCCTCAGACATCCTACAACCGAACAGCTCCTTCGATATCTCATATCGAGCTGTCCTCCCTGCCACATCATACAACTCTTGTAGATGTATGAGGATAGTGTATGCATCCATATGCTCATGTTGCTTCTGTAGCTCAATGTTCATGGAAGCTAGCATGATGTATTGAGCAATATTTGCATCATCTACCCACTTACGATACACAACATGTTCATCATTATGTGCATCACTAGCAGGTTCAGTAGGCTTAGGTGAGTCAATCACGTATACCAGCTTCTCAATCCTGAGAACAATTCTCAAGTTTCGAAGCCAGTCAGCATAATTAGGACCAGTCAACTTGTGAGCATCCAGTATGCTCCTGAGTGATAGTGCAGAAGACATAATGTATATTGTAAATCTGTAAATGATAAACACATAACAACACTTAGCAAATATTCAATTTCATTTTAAAAACACTATATGAATCGGGTCTTTATTGATAAGTGACTCCCACTAGTTTATCTAATTTATTCAACCCCCTACGTGAAAAATCAAGCATTCATAATGCTAGTGGGAATAGGGATCCTACATTCCATTACACAACCCCGGCTGTAGCACGAACCGCCATGTAATATTCAATAGGCAGACAACTCTTGTCAATTACATCTTATGTTATTCCCTAATCAAACTTTAGCCTCTTGAATACTCGAGTCACGGTTGTGGCTCGACAAACTCAATATTCTAAGTCAAGTCTAACCCAACATTCCGTAGAATTGAATCAGTCCCCAAAGGCCCACGGCTGTGGCATGTACCGACCTTTAGATTCTAATTCAATGTACACATCTCTATGTAATAGACAAGTATTTCTTATTTCGAAATCAAAGCCCTCGGCTGTAGAACGAACCGACAATGATTTAAAAATAAGAACTACTTTCTATCATGTTGGAAGGCTATGACCGACACAAGCCCGTTGTATCATTGGCCAATTACTACTTGATATTATTTAATTTTAGAGGGATTATATTACGTTACAATCATAATCATATTATAAAGAAACTCTTCCTTTTAAATTAAATATTTCAAATCAATAATCAACAATCAGATGATTCCCAGATCGGGTGGAGCATTGTCAAGAGGCGTCACTTAATAACCCTTTCTTACAGATAGAAATCTGTTGTTGACAAAATCATCCTTTCTCTCAATATTGAAAATTCATATTCAATTACGTGTTTCATAAACACAAGAATCTCATGATTGTATTCATAATATTATTATTAAGGTTATGAAACAATTTCACTATACTAGATTGTCTAACAAACGCCTTATGTTCATTTATGTTCACCTAAATCTATCATCGCATGATAAACTATGCATATATCACATATATAAACATGAATAAACATCAAGGTAGGCATGTTACATCATCTAACAAATTGGACTAAGCATTATACATCTCTATGTATCACATGAAGCATTTAAAAGCAGTTAAAAACAGCTTTAAAACACTTTCGGAAATATAAACAGTTCAAAACTTTTATATAAAATAAAATTTGATCACTCCATTAGATCCGTCTCGGAAAAACGAATCCAACGATATATTGCACGCCCAAAACGGAGTTACGAAACTCCCAAAAAATCAAATTTAATGTGGACAGTCGGGCTATAACGCATTACAGGAATGCGTTACAAGCCCTGTAACGCATTCCGGTGATGCGTTACAACCCTTTTAAGCCATTAAAAGGTGTAACGCATTCCGTGAATGCGCCACAGGGTGTAACGCATTCCCGGAATGCGCGACAACCCCCGCACGCGCGCGTGCGCCACACGCGCCTGTAGCTGTCGCCGCCTGACAGCTTCTCGAACTCCGTGCAGCCGTACCTGACTTCTGTGTCTTCTCTTCACAGAGCAGCACATATCATGTGCTTTTCTTTTTCAGCATCAGCAAACAAACAGCAGCAGATACATAATATATATACTTACAATTTATATATATATATATATATATATGATTATTTAATTACGAATTTAATTGCAATAACTTCAAAAAATTCATAATAAAAAATCTAGACATCATAAAATTATGAAAAAAATACCCAGACGATCTACAACACTTGTAGAACCCAGATCAACATTCAAAATTATTATGAGAAACAATTTCTCATTAGACAAAATTAATCCATAATATAACTTGTAAAAATTATAATTAATTCATACAAGCACATAAAATTTTGAAATTTTTACCACAGATCTATATGCATACAACCTATGCTCTGATACCATTGATGGATTTTAATCACAGCGGAGGCATGGTAAAACACTTTTACACATATAAAATCCAAATAAAAGCATATAAATCGTGATTAAAATATATGAATCGATTACTAACCTTTAATAGCGATCCAAAAGCAACGATCAGAGATCCTTAGCAGCTGCTCCTCAAACGTGAAGCACTCCACCGGTATCCACCAAGAAAACGATGCTAAGGAGGAGGAGGAGGAGGTGGAGAGAATTAGGTTTTCTGAAAAATTTGTGTTGTTTTGGGTTAGAAATAAAATAGGCATAAACTCCTTCTACCCTACAATGTCCTGATTAAATATAAGGCATGGATCTTGTGTCAAGCCTATCTAATTTAATCACTTGCTTACCATTTTCTATGCTTAGTTCTATGCAAATTAGAAACTCCTTTCTAATTTCATTCACTCTGGCCAGAGATTCCTGAACTAGCATAAGTGGATCAGCCTTGAACATTCGCTTCCTTCACTGGAAGGGGTAGATCCTTTATTGATCATACACTATGTTCATGTACAAATTCCTATACCCAGTAGAGCCCTAATAATTGTCCCTGGAGACTAAGAACTAAACCAAAGCATAGTTCAGTGTACACATGATGACTATGATGACCTTAAGTCTAAGGATACTTGTACAACTATCACTATGTGAACAACTGCTGACACGTGAGTGAACTCCATAAGTTGTTCAGCTGTGCGAGTCATGTTCAGTGAACTTATTCTATAATAAGCACCTACATACTAGCTATAGTGTCACACATAAATGTCTATGAGAACAGACATCCTTCATAATGAAGCAAACATAGTATGTACCGATCTTTGCAGATTATTAATTACCAGTTAGTAATCCTATGATCAGGAACTATTTAAGTTTAGAGTTATCATCTTTTAGGTCTCACTATTATGATCTCATCATAATATATAAAAAGCTTTACTCTAAACTATGGTATATCTTATTTAAACACTTAAATAGATAGAGCCCGTAATAAAAACAAAACAAGTCTTTTATTAATATCAATGAAATCAAAACAGATTACATAAAAGTTATTCCTAAATCCTAATACATGATTGGACTCAGGACATATTCCTTTCACCTTGCAAATAATTTAAAATAATATTTTAAAGCTCAAAACTATTTTTCGGAATTTTTAAATCAATTTTAAATAATTAAATCTAATTATTAAATCAATTAAAATCAATTAATAATTATTAAATTAATTAATCAATTAATTATAAATTAATCGATTAATTAAAATAATTAAAAATTAATTAAAATTAATTAATAAAATAATTCTGATTTATTTTTGAATAAATAATAATTAAAATAATTTTCTAAATTTAATATAATTAAATAAGCAATTTTCTGATTTTTAAAATAATAAGATTATCATTTTTGAAAATAAACAAAACCGAAATCCGATTTTTGAAAGATTCTAAAACTATAGTACTAGTTTTGCAAATTTTGAAAAGTAAGGGGGGGCTGAACGACAATTAGCCGTCTTCTTCGGCGAGGTTCGCCGTTCAGCACCGCCATCCGCCATTAACGGCGATTGAGATCCCCGGCAATCCCTCGAACGGGCCCAGCTGTAACGCCCTCAATCTCGGGGTTAGGAAATGAGGACTCACACACCTCTAATCTAATAATTAAATATGCATAAACCCCGATTATCTACTAACAGGATCAACAGGATAAAGTATGAGACAAGATCACAACTACCAATCATAAAATATAACTTACAAACCCAAAATATTATTTGATAACCAACATTGATTCCGGTTGGGAACCGACAGATAACCCATTGTATCTTTATACACTTCTTTCTAGGCGCGAACTCACTCATGATTACCACTACCTGCTCTGGCAACCGGAAGCCCTCAACACGGTAGGGACCACCAGGTACGCTCTTACGAGCAGTGCGCCTAAGCCTGGCCATCTTCTTGCTTAACTGCCATGGTTAGATTAAGACAAAACAAATGAGTATAAAACTCAGCAAGTAACTATATAGCAGTTCTACAATATCAAATCACAATATGCTTTAACAAACTAGGGCATTCTACTTTATTTAATCTAGGTGGCAAATTTCCATCTTTTTGGGTTAAGGAAAGGTTTCTGAAGAATAGTATGGGGCTTTCAAGGAACAAGGCTCAAAGCAGGACGAAAGCCGACATTCATCACAAATCATTGCAGGATCAAAATAGATCTTTTGATAGAGGAAAGCAACAGTATTTCAAGATATAGAATCAATCATATGATCAACAATTTCAAGAATCAGGGTTCTCGAGCTTTAAGCTCCACAATAACATAATCAACTCTTTTCAAGGCAATATAAACCATTTTCATTTTCAAAATCAATTTACTGAACAAAAGTTTCAGTTCCCTTTTAAATAATCAATTAGAACCCTTGATTGGATCACTTTATCTTTCCATTTCATTATATATGGGTGATCAGCCCGTATCGACCTCCATTCCGGTCTTTAAGGTACCAATCGGCATAATTTCAGCCTTAAGTTGGACTAGCCCCGCTAGGCTCTTACCATGACTGGACTAGTCCCACTAGCCTCTTACGTCCCAATCCAATCCATCAGGAATTCATTTGGAAAACCTTGAGTTGGAAAAACAATTAGGTTTTCTAAAATTCATTTTATCATTACCAAGCATTTGAAATCATTCGGACTTTTCAAGTCAAAACTCATTCTTAATTCAGATTTTAAGGAAAAAAAGTTCAGGGAGTGATTCAAAGATACGCAAGGAACAATTCATAAGAATTCTGTATCAAGGATAACAAAGCACTAAATTAGAAGGATCAGCATTAATTTAGGGATCAATAGGGTGATCAAGAGAAACAAGATATCATTAAATAGGGCTAACAAAGATAATTAAAAGGTTCAATATAATTCATGGCTTAATAGGTAACTTGAACAGAAAAGGCAGATTATCAAAGGGTGAAATCAATAGGCTTATCAATAACAGGTTATCAAGAACAAGGGTACTTCAAATCAATATCAGGGTTTCATAAAACGAGGGTTTCATACTTAAATAGTTCAATACTCTACATGGTATGAACAACATTCTCTTTATAACCAATTACACAAGTAATCAGAGTTACTTGCCTGAATTTGCTTTCCTGAAGGTTGAACTACTGCCACCTAGTAAATCCTTTCCTTTCCTAGCCTGAATGCCCTCACGCTCCGAATCTACAATAAAACCAAAATCTTAATCAGATTCTCAACTCTCGTTCCCGGAACGATCACTCTATACGATAACTCGATTATATCTTTGACTCAAGTATACGAATATAGCTTATACATATAAGCACATAGCACATAGCATATAGCATATCCCTTTCTCGTAGCTTTTATACCCTTATATACTTAACAATCAAAGCGTACTCGCTTAACCTTGGCTATTTCTCAAATCACACTAATATAACTCGTACGAGTACAAGATTTATTCGTAACCAAACATTTACGTCCATAACTATCACTTATATCTTTTAAAATCATTCAACTTAGTTCCCTTTTTCCTTTGTTCCTTAATTCGAACCACATACTACAATTAAGCAAACAAATTCATAGATATTCATTTATACACTTTCAATCATCCTTGTGATCATCAAAATCAATTTTTTGACTCTTAATTCCTATGGCCTATTCGGCCTTATCACACAAAATCAATCAAATATGTACTTTAAATCATATAACCACATAACTCATTCAAAAACCATTAAAGAATCATTCCCCTTTCTTTTCATCATAAAAATTCGAACCATAATTATATATATATATATATACAATCAAATTTCTCAAAATTACACCATGCATCCTTAATCATAGCATAATCCAACAATTAAACTAACATCTCATTTTATCAACAATAATTCGAACCAAATCATGCATACATGCTTGCATGCAATTCAATTTCAACTCATCATTATATCAAACACTTCATTTTCATCAAGTACACCAACTAAATTCCTTAACACAATCGAATTTTACCTAAATCACAACATGCATCCACTTATTCATCAAATTAATCCCTTTTTAACTAAATTCCCATTCGGCAAAAACTCAAATTTACATCTCAAGGACAAATCAATGACATGCATATCTCGATCTTCTTTAAAACTAACATGCAATCACTTTTATGCCATATAAACTTAGTATTTACCAAGATTATCTCACAAAAATCAAATTTCACTTCTTAATTAGCAAAAAGCCGAAGCAAAAATCCACATGCAAACCTTAATTTTTAATTTTCTAAGCAACAATCATTTGCACACATTCATTTACTTCCTAACACAATCAATGGAATCATTTGATTAAGCACACACTCGATTTTCATCAAAGAAGCAAAACCCTTTTTCAAATCTTCAAGAAATCATAACATGCAAAGCTAAAATCAAATGATCACACCATAGAAAATCCACCGGCTCTCCTTTGGATCATGGCCGGTGGTGGCCGAAATTGAGAGAGCCCATAACGGGTCTCTTCTCGAGTTTAGGACCTCCAAACATACTTGAATTCACTCTCATGGTTATGCATCAAGAAATGGTTTTTCTTGAACACTACCATAGTGATTAACCAACAAAACTTTAATAATTACTTTCATGCAAATAGGAATCGAAGTGTATACCGAAAATAACAACTAAAGGTAGCAATATCTCTGTGTTTGAGTATGTTTTGATGGTTGCATGCAAGTGAGAGAGGTGAGAGATGAGAGAGCCGAGAGAGAGTGAGAAAGAGTGTTTGAGAGAGAGAGAGGAAAGAAAAGAGAAGAGAGGAAAGAGTGAGTGCACGGGAAAGAAAAAGAAAATGGGGGAGGGAGGGGTGATTTTATACTCCACCAAAGCAAGGGCAAAATGGTAATCTATTAATTCCTTTTTGGCTCACACATTCTTTCTCTTTTTACTCAAATGCAACAAAATTCAAATATAAAATATATCTCTCTCGAAAAGTCGAGAATTATCGAAAATGACAATTTTAACACGTAGGTCTCGAAATTAGCTTTTTATCTATTACTCATAATAAGAATTTGAGCGAACGGTTGATTTTATATGAATTTCGCAAACTTGCTTTAATAAATACATTTTTCACATAAAATCAATTTAAAAATGCAAAGATCAACTATCAAATGCACTCATCATTTTTAAAAAGTCTCTAGGACTATTACGAAGATAATAAAACAAATCCCATGTTTTTATCTTACTCGAATGATTTTATAAAAATGCGCGAAGGTTAATTAAACCTTTATTTAAATCACGTAATTCCTTTAAAATTCACAAAATTGACACAAAACACATAGTCATGCACTCAGTCAAGCAATCACACATATACAGTCACATAACAACTCAGGTCTGATCATAGAATATATCCCTCTTTAATCTTTATCCTCTTTTACGCGTACCGGGTCACGTTCAGCCTGACGACCCTACGCTCAGCGTTTCGATTACGCTTTTCAACGTCTTTACCAATCAACACGTCACTTAGGACGAAATACTTTATTTACTCATTCATTTCATTCAATCATACATAATTCACATTTTATATTCTTTAATTCCATATTAGGGCGGGTTCCGTTCTACCTGACAGCCCGACACCACAGCTTATCTTTTAAGCTGACTCTTTAAATTGGAACGTTTTTTTATCCACGCTCCTAAACTCTAGTATACAGATAAGACAAATAATCATCACTTAGTCACATAATTATAATCACATCACATAATACATACTTTATTTACTTAAATACGTCGCAAAATTCTCAGTCGTCACACCAGCTTGGCTTCAAATTATGCAGATATGTAGATGACGATACCAGGAACAGGATTATGTGTTTAAATCAATCAAATAACGACTGAATCACTGGGAAATCACGTCGAAGAGTTCGACGCCGCCGCCTTGCACCGTTTTCCGATGAAGCCCTTCCGGCTATCGTCTATTAATTTCATATACACCATTCGATTCGTATGTTTACGATCTACAAGATGGTGTAAATAATTCTAACTAATAACTCCTGAATCAAAAATGCCTAAATTCTAATTAAGAACATTCAAACACATAACCCTAATTTTCAATTTCGAGAATCAAACTCAATTTTCTATATGTTATTGAACTCCAAATTAATCATATAATATACCAAAATGACCAGGAAGAAATAATCTACACGATTATGCCATCAAATCATATCAAAAACATCAAGAACAAAAATTCATATTTTAATCCATAATTAATTCGAATTTAAATAATTAAATCAGAAAAATACCTTGATTTCAGGGGGAAAAAATGGTTGATTCAGAAAGAAGATTTCGAGAGCTTCGTTTTGATATGCTGCACGCCCAAATCGGAGTTCGATAACGCCTTCGTTCATACGTTTGATTCTCAAGAATCTATCATTTTTAGGGTTTTTCTCTGTAATTACTATATTTTTACCGGTTGTAAATGAATAAACGAATAAAATGAAATAAGAAATATGCTATATATATTTACAGAATATTGGTTCATTCTGGATCGTTTTGGATCGTTAAATTAGTTGCTTAGCCACTAAGTAACTGCATAAACGAGTATTGGATCGATAAATTAGTTACTTAGCCGCTAAGTAACTCCAAAAACGATCCAATTTAGTACCCGTACTGGATAATTATCCAAACCGGGCTTCTTATAAAACACTTTATTCGAAAATAATGTAAGAATATCTCGTCTTTCGAAAATACGGGTTTTGTTGATTCACCGAAATGATTATCGTATCTAAAATCTTGCGTCGGGCCGCGCACGGATCAAACCGTAATCCGGATTGAAAAAGTCAAAACACGGAAAATGTCCAGAATTACCAGATTAGGTTAGGAAGGAGTTTTCGCAAGAGTTTCGGGTTGTAAAAACGTAAAAACGGTTGAAGTCGGACGATTCCCGGCTTTATAAAATAATTTTGAAATTATTCAGAAAATAATTAATAAATTCATAAATCAATATAAAATCATTTAACGGCCCAAAAATTACCAGAAAAATACCATAATTATCTATATTTTATTCTGATCATAATTATCTATATTATATTGTATCACATATAAGCATACACATATTCACATCAATCATCAAATAATTCACCAAAAATCACATAATAATCATATAAGAATTACTTATTAATAAAAATAATTACACGCGATATCCCGAATGTTACATATTTCGTGAATATAGAAATAATTACGAAAGGTATCGTATAATCCTCACTAACATCTTTAGTGTTCCGTGGGATTATAATTCGATCAATAGTAAGCTTCGTAATTTTGTCAAATATCAAAGACGGATTAAATCACACGAGTTGGCCAATTACTTGCACTTCATTTATTTGGATCTTGGCCAATGCATAGTTCATGTCTATAGTATTATTACGAAAAGTATCGTATAATCCCCACTAACATCTTTAGTGTTTCGTGGGATTATAACTCGATAAATAGTAAACTTCGTAATCATCCGTCTAAGCTTCAAAGGTGGATTTAATCACACGAGTTGGCCAATTACTTGCACTTCATTTATTTGGATCTTGGCCAACGTATAGTTCGTGTATATAGTATCATTACGAAAAGTATCGTATAATCCTCACTAACATCTTTAGTGTTTTGTGGGATTATAAATCGATAAATAGTAAACTTCGTAATCATCCACCTAAACTTCAAAAGCACAAATTCAAAGCCAATTACTTGCACTTTTTTTTATCTCGATCTTGGCTTATATAGAACCTATAAATTATGCACGAAGTTAAAAGTATACTTTGGCTCTATAATTATCAAAATATAAGTATACTAAAATCCTTAAGCCTACGAGCTTAAAAAGGATAAGTTACAATTCCGAGATTGTAACTAAAGTATTATTCGATTTATAAATACATAATCGAGATAAGAAAAATACTAAAGAAGTCATAAGCCATATTGCTGATATATATAAGACTTCTTATATCACTCCGATAAACATATATTCTATAAAGACGGAGTAATCGAAAGTATACTTGACATATTATTCTATATCTCAAGTCAAGTATACATAGTTGATATTTTAATATTCTTATTTGAATATTATATTAACTTGTGGGCTAGTACTGTAAGATACTAGTTCAACCCATCTTTTTCTCTATACTTGTTGTTTTGTGGATTGTCTTATTAGTTTTGTAGTGAGGTGAAGTGACGTGAGGTGATTCTCGTTCTAAGAACCAAGTCCTATACGTACTACCGGGAGTTAGTAGTATTTGCACCGTGAAGAAGAGGAAAGATCCAAGACCGGATCACTAAGATCCAAGACCGACAAAAGCTAAGGAAGCCAAGTCCACATAAGGGTTCTACATCAACTTTGAAGAAATAGCGAGGAGTTATTGTCTAAGATAAGTTGTGTAGGTATTACATTTATTTTGAGGTGGTGACCCTTGTGTTACGCACCACGACAAATATATGTAAGGGTGTAAAGGCTTCTCCCCCTACTAAAGGAGCGAGTTTATTATAAGGGAAAATCACGAGTCCGTGAGAGGAGCTCGGGGACTGGAGTAGGGGTGAGCGAATCTATTAGAGATTAGATTGCGCCATCGCGAACCAGGATAAAATCACCGTGTGGTATTTTCTTTCCTTGCACTTTATTTTCCGCACATATAAACTACATAACCACTCGGTAAAGTTTTAAAAAGGGATAAATTATTTTAAAATGCCACAACAATTTTTAAATTGGTAATTAATCTATTCAACCCCCCTTCTAGCTTAAAATAGCCTTTTTACGGGACCTATCCAGATAGAATACGAGCCAATCGAGATCCAGCCAAATTTATCTTTTGTCGAGCAACCAGTGCATATTTTAGTTAAGAAATAAAGAGTGCTTAGGAATAAGTCCGTGTCCTTAGTACGAGTCTTGTGGAGGAATCCCAAGGTTGAAGAATCGACCTGGGAGTTGGAAAGCGAAATGCGAACCAAATATCCTCACTTATTTTCTTAGGCTGATTCTGAGGACAGAATCCTGTTAAGGGGGAAGGATGTAATATCCTGGAAAAATATGTGAATATTTGATGTTAAATAAATAAATATTATGTGTTTTATAAGTTTAAACTGATTATTGCCATGCTATTATGTGTTATAACTGTTATTTGTGATTTCGTGTGGACCAGAAATTTTTTTGAGTCAGTAATATGTGTTTAAAATGCAATTATATGAATCGATCTGTAATTGGGACTCGTATTTATTTACATATTTACCGAGGTACTCGTTTTATTTCATTTTACGCGCATTTGAATGCATTTTATGTGTTTTCGGGATTTTCTGTTAATTTAGGGATCATTTCTGTTTTTTAAAAATAAACGAACCGGGACCCCATCGGGACGTCAAAGCCACAAAATTTACGTTTTTATTATTATAGAATCATTCGTATTTCAAATACTTAATATTTTTTTATTTTTGAGGTATTCGCAATTTATGGGAAATTTTGATAAAAATATTGTATTTAATTATTTTTAAAATTATTCCCCATAATTATTATTTTGGGGCCTAATTATTTTAATTAAAGGATAAAAACACCCTTAATTTATTATAGAGTATTAATTTTCTGTAAAAATATAAATAATTGCCCAGATTTATTTTTATTCATTTTTTAGCAAAATTCAGAAAAATAAAAATACCCAAGAATAAGTTTGGGGGTGTTCTTGAACCTGAGAATCAATCTACTAGTTTCAAGTGATTCTGATTTCCATTTTCAAAGTTCGAGTAACAGAATTAAAGCTCTCATCGAACAATTCGTGTTGATATCAGTTTTGGTACCTGAAGGTAATCGAATCTTAAATTCGATTTTTCATGTTCATGAACTTGAATTCGAATTTTTGGGATTTCTGGAGGTTATTGGTTGTTTTTGATGCTTTGATTAGCTTCACCATGTTCTGTAGAATCGATTCATATGATTATTATGTTCATTATATTGTTAGTTTCTCTAATCGAGTTTTTAAGTTTATTGTCATTTTTATTTTTGCTTTTACGAATCATAGAAGCTGTGGGTGTTGATGATGATTGTATGTATAGATTGTACGTGTTCATGGCTGTGCTTTGGTATATAAAGGTTACGATTTGGTTAAGAAACGATTTAGATCGGAATTTTGGCAGAAAAAGCTCAGAGCTCTCGTCGGTTTTAATGGTGATTGGCCGGAGTTCGTGGTTGCAGCATTGGTTGTTGATGTTGAATGCTGGTATGTAGTCCTGCAGTATCAGTAATTGGATTCACGTTGAAATCAAGCAAGAAATGACAGGTTTTGGGGGGGATCGGGACTTGCCGGACTCCGGCGAAGTCGCCGGTTTCTGGGATTAGCACAGATTCCCGCCGACCTTCAACCGGAGTTCTTGGAAACCTGGTTAAGCCAACCCGACCCGTTTTATTTCTTTTAAAGACCTGATTTTAATCCTAGTTTCCCCAAAACCCAATCTTAAATCTGTTTGTGCAATTTCCTTTTTATTTTTATTTCAAAATTCATTTTCAAAATTCTAAAAATCATTTAATTATTATTTTAAATCTTAGAAATTATGTACCTAATTATTTTAAATACCAAAAATTATTTTCATTTATTATTTTTAAAAAAAACCAATTTGATTTAATTATTTATAATTTATTTTATATAATTATTTATGGATTTAATTTATTGATTACATCATTTAATCAATTAATTTTATTTATAAATAGTTAAATAAATGTAAATTATTTATAATTAATTGAAATAATTCCTTAAAAAAAGTTTAAAACTTTTAAAAATTATATTTTGGTATTTAAAAGTCAATTAATATTATTATTAATTGATTTAATTCTATTTAATTCTTATTTTATTCGTGATAAATAAACCGTTAGTCCGTTTAATACGAAACGAACGCGTACAGACTCAGAAAAATATTCCGCTTTCAATAAAAATACTTTTGAGTCCTAATTTATTTTGTAATGCAATGTCATTTGAATTGTGTATCAGTCTGAATTGGTATTTAATCGTTAAACAATGTTATTGATCTAATTTTAATTCTGAACGTTCTGAAACCTATCTTTTGTCTAGTTGGTTAATGTTTTACCTGAAATATGTGATTACGTGTTATATGAATAACATAATTACGTGCTACGTGATATGCATGCTAACTGTTTATAATTTTAGGATGCCATAATTAGTTATAAACGACTGGGTAGACGTGAAGACGTATAGTTACGTCAATTGAATTTGGTTTTGTCAATTAAGATAGTCCTTTTGGTTATAGAATCGAGTAGCAAGGAGTACAGTCAAGTGTTAGACGGAATTAGTAGCCAGCAGTCATAAGCCAGGATTATAATAAGAAGTTTTTGTAATAACCCCAAAATTTTGGACTTTTTGTAACCCTTATGAATAGTGATTTTGCTGATTATGCTGAATAAGAAAACCTTTCATGCCACACTATGTAGGGGTGCTTTTATTGATATTTTGAGATCTTATTAGTACTCTATATGGTATATAAGTGTATGTAAAGATCGTCAGAATCCAAATTCGAACACTTTGATTTTTCCCGAAAACCCACCAGATACAGAAAGAATTAAGTATAAGATAACATGATTAAAAGGATTTTAATTCAAGGATTATAAGAGAGGATCATAAAAGGAATATAAAATATTGAGAAAGGTTTAAGGGAACCTAAGTAGTGAGATACCAGGTATGATCCCTCAAACGATAAACGAGAACGAAAGTTAAGTGAACCGTACAACAGATCAGCGATCATTAGCCAAGTAATTAGGAGTTAATCAAAGAGGTTAGTGGATGATGATGTCATCACACCAACAAGAAGAAGATAAGTGTGGGAAGATGACATAAGCGTGGTGACTTAAGCATGACAAAAAGGAGGGATTGGTTGGTTGATTGTGAACCATTCATTCTTTACCATGGTAAAAAGTTAATTAACAAACAAAAGGATATCAACCAAGCCAAGCAAATCATAACACAAAAATTGACTTCATTTTCAAGCAAGAAGCTCTCGGCTTCTTCACCATTTTCAAAGAAAAGAAAATCCAAATTCAAGTTCCAAGCATTGTTAATTTGTGAGGTAATTATCCAAGGTTCCTTATGCATAGATATATCTATCCTATGAATCTAAGCTTCCATTTCCTTCACAATCTCTTCCAATAATTCATGGAAGAAGAGGGTGAATAGTGTTTTCAAGATCTTGAAATTTTGATCTTGTGTTTTTGTTTAGATATAGCTTTGGTAAGGATTTTCAAGGGTGATTCTAAGCTCCTTAGTTACTTTTACTAACCAAGGAAGGTATAATCTCATACCCTAGCCCTACTTTTGTATATTTAGAGTTTTTATGTTTGGTATGGTTCATGATAAGCATGATTCTTGTATACTTAGAGTGTGGTTGGATTTGTAATGAGTTTGAAGTTGTAAATCTTGATTATTGGTTAATGAACTTAAGTATAGCTTTTAGTTCATGATTGAGAGTAGTATAAATTGGAAATCTTGAGATGTTGGGGCTGTTATAGTAAAGTATGGATGGACTTTGGTTGTAGTAATGATTGTGGGTTGATTGTGGATTGATTTGGAGTGGTATAAATTTGGTAATCGCATAAACATAGCCATCGTAATGCCCGATTTACCTTAGACTGCTTTTGTTCTTAACATCAGGACCCGTGAACTCACTTTTAGGTTTTGACCATTTTCATGATTATATAGTTCATGTTACGAGCTTCGTTTTGATATGTGGTTCGCTTGAATCCGATGTACGGTTTAGGAGAAACGACCGTTTTAAGTAACGGCATTTCGCGAACGAACCATTACCCCTCGCCTTACTTTGAAACCTTGGTTAAGGCCCTTAAATGACTAATTGGGGTATGAAACAATTATGTAAAGTAGATTAGGCAGTTTCTAGGGCACTCGTGAAAGAATCGCCTTAAAATTCTTAATGGTTAATTTATTAAAAATGGTGGAGCCGAGGGTACTCGAGCGACTTAAGTGAATCGTTAAGCGCAAAAGTGAACGTTAGGGTCTAATTGGTTAAAGTATAGATTCTTAAGCGACTTTGGTTTAATTCCAACTTATATGATCTTTATAGGTTACCAGACTCATCCCAGGCCTTTTATCACCCCCAGTCGCTCAGGCAAGTTTTCTACCCGTTATACTGTTGTTGTGATGTATATATGTATATGCATTATCTTGTGATAGATGTATGATGGTTATTAGCAAATCTTGAGATATATTGGAGCATGTTGATATGGTTTATATGCATGCCTATTTCGTAATCTTGATATCTAATTGTTGATTCAAATGCTTATAAGTTGCATAATACCTATGCTAGAGATAAGCAGTAGTTGCGTATACCCTTGGTATAGGGGACCCAAAGGTGAACATTTTCTAAACCGGGAGACGATGTTCCCGAGTATATTATATATATATATTTATATATATATAAATAGTTTTCAAAACTATTATTCGAATAAGGTTTATTCGATAACTTTATTTTACTTAATGAATATTATTTTGAATATTCATTCGAGGACTTATAACTCCACTTATTTTATTTAATGAATATTGTTTTGAATATTCATTCGAGGACTTATGACTCTGCTTATTTTATTAAATAATATTCTTTATTTTATTAAAAAATAATATTTCGATAATCAAACTTATTTTCGATTACTCAAATAAAGATCGTACTTTCGTATAAGTATATCTTTGGTTAATTATTATTCATTTCAAGTATAAGTTTTAAAACTTCCACTTCAATTATTTTTATAAAGATTATCCTTTATGGGAATATTATTTAAATAATAATATTCAGATATTTTCTAATATATCGAGACTGATTTATTTTATTAAATCAGCATTAGTCCAAACATTCTTAAAATTGTTTTCGAGTCTTCAAAATGATTTTTAAAAGTTAGAGCGGATCCCAAAAACTCATTTTTTTATATTTAAGACCCTCCTTTCGAAGGGGATTTAAATACTCGCTCAAAACCTGAGGGATCCGGCTCTGTGGCGTATTTTATATTCGCAACAAGGTTGCTGTTTTGATAAAAGAGTTTTTGATTACTTACCCAACAATCGGGAAGTAAAATTCTGGGAACAAGTTAATCCATTAACAGGCACCGCCTGGGAAATATCGGTGAGTTTTCCTTTCCAACTAGATACGACTTCTTGGTGGAGCCGTATCAACAAGTTTCTACTTGGGGAAAGGGGGGACGAGCTTTACGTTTCAGAGTCATGGATTTCATCTGAACTAGGAGTGGCGTAACTGGTCGAGTGGCGCCGGCCCAGCCTTATTATATTGGCCCAAATGGCTCGGAAGTTCCGCTAAGACGGTCCATTCCTTAGGAGTCTAGGGTTCGGTTGACAAGTAAATCCGACTATTCTCCTCTACATGTAGAAAATGGTGGGGTTGCACTACTGCGACTGATCATCGTAAGTGGTCTTCCTGGTGCGGCAACTCCCGTAATAAGTTCATCATCCAGTTAGGATATTTCTGCAACACTACCCGCAGCATTTCGATCGGAAGGCTACGGATGGGTGATTGCCGAAGCATTGACAGGGTCAAACAGTTATAATGATGTTTCCATCAAATGAAGTATCTCATAACTTCATCTCTTTTGAATGATATTTCAAAGATTGAATTTATTCAGGTCTTATCTTGTAGTCTCATCTATGTGATGGACTTTTGAAACTAATTATAACTTGAACGGTGGTAGTTCAAGTAGTATTCGGAAAAGATATAAGTATATTGAAGTATCTTGTAACTTCATCTTTTAAACTTATATCTAGTAAATGATTATCTTATGCATGTCAAAGATTTTCAGAAAAATGTTGAGACAAGGTTAGATATATGAGATCACCTTGCAACGATATTTTAAACAGTTATAAACTGGAACTCTGTGTATATTATACATGGAAGAAGACTTCCAAGATTTTGAAAAGTATATATACATATATATTAAATATTTTGCGACTTGGTCGCATTAAGAGGTCAAACTTGGTTCAATTCTTCTTGACCAAGACTTTGATGAGTGCTACGAGAATGCTCATATATATTGTTAATCATTATACGTATTATTTTGGTGGGTTTGTTGCTCACCCTTGCTTTCTTCTTTCATCACACAACAATAGATAGAAAAGATGAACAGGACCAAGCTTCCAATTCACAAGCGGTTAGGAAACGTTCTGCAGTTTTCTGGAAGCGCTGATGCCGCCGTAGCTGAGGTAGGAATTACCAATAGGCTAGGCTTTCAACTTTTGATGCACCAGACTTATATATCTATATGAATTGTAATAATGGCAAGGAATATGTAATTCATTCAGATCCCTTTTGAGGTGTAATGGCTTATAATTGTGGAACAAAATGACTTGTGTTATTTTTGGTATTCATCTCTGAGACTATAACTTGTGGAGTGTGTGTGTATATTGTGGGGTCATAGTACGTAGTAGTTGGTTGACTGTTAAGATTAAGTAAAGGGAAATGGAACTCGTGACAACCCGAATCCCCGACCCCGAATTTGGGGGTGTTATAGTTTTCGAGCATACCAGGCAAGTATCCTTACCTTCACTTATTGTTAAAGTGATGTTTATTATAAATCCTGTTATGCAAATATCTTCACTTATCATTCAAGCGATATTGATTCTAAACTCTATTTTATCAGTTTCTATACTATTTTAAGTTCAGAATAGTTAAACATTTTATATTCCGCTACAAATTACTCTATACAGTGAAACTTTGAATTGAGATTAGCGAATAACTAATTGTTCTAGTTATTTCACCATCAGTTGTTGAGACAACTCTGGACCATGTGAAATGGGGAGTTGAATGGATAAATATATCATTGATATGACTCCTTTAATCAAAATTGTTTTGTGAATTGGTTATTGGTTAGCGTAAGAGGCCGAGGCACCGGTCCTGCATGAGCTATTATACGAAAGTGTAATATCTTGCTATGCGAGTATATGCCTTTTTATGGATATCCAATAGGTACGGTATGGCTGCGGGATATCGATACCTATATTTACGGTATGGCTGCGGGATACCGGTGCTGTTTCATGACCGATCATCAGGAACAACATAGTGCATAATTGTGTTTTGTCAAACCTATATTTAGCTTTTGATTTTACTCAGATATTGTTATTGTTGTTCACTTATAAACTGCATACCGCTTTGTTAGGTCTCACACACTGTAGAAGGGGGTTGAATACAGTGTTTAACACAATCGAATCGATTATAAGAACACAGAAAATAGATTTTATTTAACATAATAAACTCTGTTACAATATGGAACTGTCCTCTCTCAGTGATGAACAACTTATCATGAGAGCTGCTAGGGTTACAATGAATAATAACTTCGATTATGATAACACATATATTGTAAACCCTATGTCTGTGTTTATATACTACACAGTTACAAGATAAATTCTAATTGATATGGAATGTAATTCTGCTTCCTAAAATATATCAACTAGTTATCTTTTCTTCCAAGTATTCTATTCTTCATAGAATTCCTTCTTCATGCATATCTCTTCTTGCGTTTGTCTTGATCTTTTTTCCTTTCAATCAGCCGCCTTCCTTATCAGAAAGTCTCCTTAAGTCCTGATATTATCTCTTGATAAATATCTCCTGATAACTTAAGTTCTGACTTCAGTATAAGTACTGATTTCCAGTTAAGTACTGATTTGTCCTGTTAAGTAAGATCTGAAAACTAAACACAAATCATATTGGTCATGACATTATCAAATATGTCTAACAATCTCCCCCAACTTGTAAATTAGCATAATATACAAGTTTAACAGATATTTGATGATGTCAAAAACATTAAGTATAAATGCATGAAAATTTGACTAGATAACTACAACTTATAGCCCTTGTAGCTTTACCATCCTCAAGGTATGATAACAGCTTCAGTCTGTATACACATCAGAATTTAAGTAGTTGTAGATCTTTGACTTGGCTTCAATTACTGATCTATTTGATATCAGGATTTGTTCTGAGATAGTTCTTTAACAAACATCTCTCAGCATATTCAAGTTCATTAATCATCCTCCTTTTAGCATTCTTCAATTCAACTATATCTTCACCAATTTGAAAGATAGCAGCCCTGAGATCATTTATTCTAGCTTTCCTTATGTCCTGATCTAGTCTGATTAAATATGCCTTGTCAGACTCAAGATTGAATTCCATATCCTTATAACCCAGAAAAGTAGTTATAATCTTGGCAGAGTTAGGCTTCATCTCGACAATATCACCTTTGTGATCTCTGTACTTGGGACAATATGTGCTGTCAGACTTTATAGAGTAAAGCTTCTTCTGTCTTTGAATTTGAGTCTTCAAATAATTTGCAGCACCATCTGTTAATCAGTTCTTCACTTGAATAAGAATAGAACATGTTCCAGTTCCTCAAAATACTTCAGTGGTATAGCATTATGCCTAATATGGTATACCCTTCCATCTGTCATAAAATATAACAAGATGTGTTCTTTCAAAAATGTATGGTAAACCATCTGTACAGATTCAAGCTGATTCAATCTTTCAGGAGTTGCTCCAACACCTGGTTCACTTAAAGAAGTTGGATCATTGGTTGTATTATGTATTCTTCTTTCATCAGCACTACCCAATCCAGATTTATCTGTGGCTTCTTTTCCTGTAACAACTCTTGGTTCAAAACCACTTGTTGCAGTCTTCAAAGATTGAGCATGTTTAGCTTTGGTGAATCCTAGTAGGAGTAACTTTGAAGGTTTAACATGAGCAATGTCAGAGGTTTCCTTTTCCTTATCTTCTGATATCAAGCCAACTTGAGCTATGTCAGAGGTTGCTTGCTTCAATGTCATATCATAACTTACTATATCTTGACTCTGAAAAACATGAACCATGTCAGAGGTTGTTTGAGAAATCTTCCTTTTTATCAGAGTAAGACTAGTATCTTCAGCAGATATTTCTTCATCCACAAATGGCACATAAACCTATACAGGTTCATCAACTTTTTCTTTGCCCTTGGACCTTGAATCTATCTCCACTTGTGATTTGGCTTTAGTTGCCTCAAGATTTGTCCTTTCTTTTATCATAATGCCTTTAGCCTTAGGAACAACAGAAGCTTTAGATTTGGAGTTGACGTTTTCTAACATAAGTCTAGCTTCTTCTTCCTTTAGACTCTCAAAGTCCATTCCTGGATTTTCTTTCAGAAATAACTGTCTTGAAATTTCCTCATCAAGTTCCAGATATTCATCAGAACTTATCCTTTTACCAGTATCAGAACTTATTCTTCTCCCGGTATCAGAACTTGTTCTTTGACTTGTAGTTCCAGCTTTTCTTGATGAAAAACCTTTACCTTGACCATGACTTCCACCCATTCCAGAGTTTCCCTGGTCATCTTTTTCATCATCCTGTCCCTTCAGTGTCTTAACAGTTTTGCATTTGGACTTAATTACTTTCTCCCCCTTTTTGGCATCAACAGGTAAAAAAGGAGAGAGAAGCAATTCCACTGAGGATTGGATCTCATTGAGTTGATTTTGATGAGAAGCTTGATTCTTCAAAATTTCATCAATCTGAGCCTGTTGCTTCTCCTGAGTTTTCTCAATGTATTCAACTCTGTCAAAGGTAGGTTTGAAAAACCTTTTTCTTGTCCAGCTTGACAAGCATATCTTGCTGATTTATGGATTCTTGAATCTTGTCTACCTTGGCCTGAGTTATAGATTGTTGACCTTGAAGGTGCCTTGTACTTAGTCTAGTAACTCTGAGCTGTGTCTTGAAATCATCATTGAGTAGCATCTCATCAGCTTTGGTCAAGTGGTCAGCAAGTATGGTTGAAGAAGGAACAAAATCAACTTTGTTCCATTCCTTAGTCCACTCCCTTCCTCTAGGAGTTTCACTCCAAGGTACTGATGCCTCTTCTCTAACAAACTTCTTCATTAATTCAGCTTTGTTTGGAGTTTGTTGAGGTGTATATCCTGATGGACCAGCTGCATCAGCATCTACATTGACAGCAGCTTCACCAATAAATTCATCATTAGCAACATCAGAACTTATAGAATCAGCATCATCAGCATCCTCTGATAAAAGAATAGTATGAGAGGCTATTGAGGCTTCAACATCATCTTCTAAGTTTTGATCTCCAACTAAGTTCTGATCAACAGCCAAACCTTGATGCCCACCTAAAATCTGATTTTCATCATCCAGATTCAGAATTGGTGTAGTAGGAATATCTTCATTAAAATCAGCATCTAGAATTGGTGTTGTTGATGGAGTGATTTGAGTTGGTGGAGCTTCTAAGTACAAAACCTCAGGCACAATTAAGTTATGAATATCAATCTCAGCACTTGTACCTGGGTCATCAGTATGTACTTGTTCAATTATAGGTGACACATGAGGAGTAGGCACTCTGTCTTGAGTAGTTTCTGGTTGTGCTGAAGGAAGTAATTCAATAACAATTGGTTCTGTTGGGATCAGAGATTCCTGACCCCCTTCCTTAGCTGCTTCCTCATCTTCTGATACTGACTCAACTGTGTCCCTGTGAGCTCTTTGCTTTTTCTTTTTCTTCAAGGGTGGAGACACTGTAGGAGCTTTATCATCAGGATTTAGCTTTCTAAGCCTTTTGAGAGGCCTAGAACTCCCAGTTACAGTGTCTTTCCGAGAAGAGATTTTCTCAGCTTCTAGTACAACAGGTTCAGACATGGGAACCTGTTCATCATTTTCTGACTCATCTCTCTGAAAAAGTTTCATTCTCTTCTGTTGAGTCTGAGGTATTGTCTTAGTCCTCTTGGGTTTGGAAGATGAAGGCTTCACAGGATGTGCTGAAGGTTGAGATTGAGATGACTGTGATATTTTGAAATATGTCCTGATTGAGGGTTGAGTAGGTTGAGGTTGAGAAGTTTGAGGTGTTTGTGTAGATGTTGTTTGTTCTGATGGCTGTTGTGGTGGCTGGGATGTGGGTTGAACATCAGAGTAAACAGATGTGTAGGTTTGAGGATCAGCATTTACCAGTATCTGTTTCACTAACTGAGGTATTTGTAAGGGTCTAACCACTCGTTTCTTAATGTCAGCATTTAGCAAATCATTAAAAGCCCTTTTTGCAAGCTTAAAGGGTGGAATTAAATGAGTGGTAGGTTGGGGTTCATCAGCACAAAAAGTATATATAAGCTGACAGAATCTAGGAAAGTATACTACATTCCTATCCTCTGTCATCCTATCCCCTATGAAACCTAGCACAACACTTGCAAAATCAAAGTGAGTTTGATGAATAAGAGCATACCCGATTTACTGACTCATGATTGGAATAACATCAAAGTTGGAGCATTTATTGGCGAATGCCTTAGTGATGCAATCAAAGAAAAAGCTCCATTCTTTCCTGATATTTGCTCTTTTCAGTTGCCCAAGCTTTCCCAAACTTTTCTCGTAACCCAAACTGGCCATAAGCTACTGTAGAACAGGGTCCTCCACTGTTGAGAATGTACAGCCTTCTGGTAAGTGGAGAGCTTTGCAAACTGCCCCAGGAGTAACTACATGTTCAACATCATTTACTTCAAATACGATGCTTGGAGTACCAGTAGCACCACCATCATCAAAAATCCCAGTCCGCCAAAATGTCAGCACTTGTTGGCTTGAAATGACTTGAGGTTGGGTCAAAGCATACCCAATCTCACTATTTGCTAAGAAATCTTGCACAAAGTGCAAATCTGATGGAGCTTCAACCTTGTTCAAGATTGCAGCATAGTTATTTGGTACAAACTTGGCTCCATCAACAATTAAATCCTTGGGCGCCATCAAAAATTATTGAGAAACTTGTTTGCCTGAAAGGTGTTTGTTGAAATGTCTGTAGAGTGAACCGTCAGAAAATGTGAGAGAATAAGAAAAGAGAGAAAGTAAAATAGAATAAAAATTTGAATAAAATATTTGAAAATCTTTTATCTCTTTTACTTAGACAACCCACGTTATAGTAGTTAATGAGGAGTGTAACAGACCTTTACACCTGTCAAACATGCAGCTGTTAAGGCAAAAGGTAATGGGCACGGTAAATTAGCAATTATGACTTTGCACGTTCAGTTTTTTTTAAAAAAAACTGTTCCCACTAAACAAATGATTATTACTGCTTTAATTCACATAAACCAATATTCCAAAAAAAATGTGACTGTTGAGGTAATGACCAAAAATAAACCAAGTAAATAAATACGGCCACGTCAGCATCAGAACTTGATTATTATCATAATTTAAAAGTCATCAGAATATGGCTTCTTAACTCGAAAAGTGAATGTTTATTCCTGTAATTCTTCACAAAAATACTAATACGGGTACATCAGAACTTAATCATCAAAACTTCCATCAGAACTTGTCCTCAGAATTTATGCAGCTAACACTTAAACAGTTCATCCAAAATAACATTTATCACCACAGTAATTTTCATCATTCATATGGAGTGTATGTGTGTGCATTAAGCTAAATATCAGACAAAGAGTAAAGTCTGATTCACTTCAGTACATCTTAGAAATAAGGCATAACTAAGAACTTTGCTTAAAATCTGTCATTATTCTGAAGTCTACTATAGAATGAGTTCATGCATGAGTCCACCTAAACTGTTTTTTGTGCTCATTTTATGCATCTTTTGAAATTCCTTTTTACAGTGGCTTCTTAGTGTAAGTGAGTCACAACTGCTTATCAGAATTTATGCTATTATCAGAGTATTTCTCCAGTAATCATAGAGTGTGAAAAGTCACCAAGAAAATTTTATGTTGCTTTTCTAATGCATATTACTTAATACCAACAATGCACTTGGGTCTTCCCTTCCACATTGTTTACTCTAGATCTCAAAGGAGTACCTGATTTTTATTTCTTTTCTTTTTCTTTTGATAAGTGAGGCTTATCAGCACTTAGTACATCCATCAGATTTACTAACATCAGAACTTCACAGATAAGAAGCATTATTCTAGTTTTTGACTTAGTAATAAGATTCACGAAGTAAACTTCAACTAAGCTCAATATCAGAATTTGCTTGTGTTAAGAGATTTCCACATAAACATTTACTTCAGACATGGGATCTTTATTATATTAAAGACTACTATTCAGCATCTAGCACAATTATCCTCATTGGATTGAATTGTCACAGAAATATTCATATCACTATCTGAGTTTAGAAATTCACATAAGACAACAATCAACATTTAAGCAAATTTTCAATTTAGGCACAAAATTTACAAAGATAGTAATATTTGTAAATACTGATCATAAAGTCTGATGTATCAGAACATAAACTAAGCAGATTTAGAAAAAGAACCTGAAACCATTCCAAGTTCATTTACCAATCTTGTAAAGGTTGCTTCACATAGTGGTTTTGTGAAGATATCTGCTAGTTGTTGATCTGTTGGAACAAAATGCAATTCCACTGTACCTTCATCCACATGTTCCCTTATGAAGTGGTACCTAATGCTGATGTGCTTTGTCATTGAGTGTTGAACTGGATTACCTGTCATAGCAATAGAACTTTGATTATTACAGTCAATAGGGATTTTAGAATATATTAACCCTTAATCCAGTAACTGATTCTTCATCCAAAGAATCTGTGCACAACAGCTTCCTGCAGCAATGTGCTCTACTGCTGCAGTTGATGTGGAAATTGACTTCTGTTTCTTGCTAAACCAAGAAACTAATCTGCCTCCAAGAAACTGGCAGCTTCCACTTGTGCTTTTCCTGTCAATTTTGCATCCTGCAAAATCTGCATCTGAGTAACCTATTAGCTTAAAGTCTGATTCTCTAGGATACTACAATCCCAGATCAGCTGTACCCTTAAGGTATTTGAAAATTCTTTTCATAGCTGTTAAGTGAGGTTCTCTTGGATCTTCTTGAAATCTTGCACAAAGACATGTAGCATACATGATATCAGGTCTACTTGCAGTTAGATAGAGTAGTGAGACAATCATACCTCTGTAATCAGTAATATCTACTGATGTACCAGTATCCTTATCCAATTTTGTTACAGTGGCCATAGGAGTGGATGCACTTGAACAATCTTGCATTCCAAATTTCTTCAACAAATTTATGGTGTACTTAGATTGACAAATAAAAGTTCCTTCTTCATTCTGTTTGACTTGAAGGCCTAGAAAATAGCTAAGTTCTCCCATCATACTCATTTGATATCTTGACTGCATTAGCTTGGCAAACTTTTTAGAAAGTCTGTCATTTGTAGAACCAAAAATGATATCATCAACATATATCTGCACCAAAAGTAAGTCCTTTCCATGGTTGAGATTAGACAGTGTTTTGGCAATAGTCCCTCTGTTAAATCCACTTTCCAGAAGAAACTGAGCTAATGTCTCATACTGTAATAACCCCAATTTTTGGAATTTTTTTTTGAAACCCTTATGAATAGTGATTTTGCTGATTATGCTGAATAAGAAAACTTTTCATACCACACTTTGTAGAGGTTCTTTTATTGTTATTCTGAGATCTTATTAGTACTCTATATGGTATATAAGTGTATGTAAAGATCGTCATAATCCAAATTCGAACACTTTGATTTTTCCCAAAAATCCACCAGATACCGAAAGAATTGAGTATAAGGTAACAGGATAAAAAGGATTTAAATTCAAGGATTATAAGAGAGGATCATATAAGAAATATAATATATTGAGAAAGGTTTAGGGGAACCCAAGTAATAAGATCCCGGGTATGATCCCTCAAACGATAAACGAGAACGAAAGTTAAGCGAACCGTATAACAGATCAGCGGTCATTAGCCAAGTGATTAGGAGTTAATCAAAGAGTTAGTGGAGGGTGATGTCATCTCACCAACAGGAAGAGGACAAGTGTGGGATGATGACATAAGGGGATGATATGAGCATGACAAAAAGGGAAGGAAGTGTTGGTTGATTCTAAACCACACAAAATTCACCATGGTTAAAAGTAATTAATCAAAACAAAAGAAACCAACCAAGGCAAGCAAAAAAAATCACAAAAACACAACTTGACTTCTTTTTTTCTTCTTGAAGCTCTCGGCCTCTTTCTTAAGAAATGGGAAGTCCAAGCTCCTCCACTTGCTAATTTACAAGGTAATTATCCTAGCTTCTCCTAGTTAAGTTACATACTTCCTAGGAATCTTAGCTTCAAAATCCTTTCCTAGCATTTGCTATAAATCATTCAAGAAGATGGTGAATAGTACTTTCTTGAAATTAATTTTTGTGTTCTTGATTTCTTTGAAAGATCAAGCTTGTAGGTGGTTAGATTAAGGCTTCCATGGGCATTCCAAGGATCTTTCATGGATTAAAAGCTTCAAGGATGGTATAACTCTTCATGATCTTTGTCTTAAGTTTTGTTTTTTGGATTTCCTAATATTTAGATGATGGGTTAGTGTAATGGGTGTGTAATCATGTTTAGAGCTTTCTTTAGTAAGTGGTTTTGTTGATTTTGGAGTTAGGAGTGATACTTGTTGGATTTAAAGTTCTTGGTCACATTTTTGACTTGGTTTAGATGAATAAGTTGAGATATTGAGTTATGGTTGAATGATATTGTATTATGGTTGAATGATGGTGGAATGGTGATGATTGGTGGTGGTTTGATATTGATTGTAGTGGTATAAAATTTGGTAATCGCGTAAACCTAGCCGTCGTAATGCCCGATTTACCTTAGACTATTTTTGTTCTTAACATCAGGACCCGTGAACTCACTGTTAGGTTTTGACCATTTCCATGTTTAGATAGTTCATGTTACGAGCTTCGTTTTGATATGTGGTTCGCTTGAATCCGATATACGGTTTAGGAGAAACGACCGTTTTAAGTAACGGCGTTTCGCGACCGAACCATTACCCCTCGCCTTACTTTGAAACCTTGGTTAAGGACTTTAAATGACTAATTGGGGTATGAAACAATTATTTTAAGTGGATTAGGAAGTTGGTAAGGTACTCGCGAAAGAATAGCCTTAAAACTCTTAATGGTTAATTTAGTAAAAATGGTGGAGCCGAGGGTACTCGAGCGACTTAAGTGAATCGTTTAGCGCGAAAGCGAACGTTAGGGCTCTAATTGGTTAAAGTCTAGTTTCTTAAGCGACCGGGGTTTAATTCCGACTTATGTTGTTGTTCATAGGTTATCGGACCCACTCTAAGCTTAAGTCTATTCGGGAACACTCAGGCAAGTTTTCTACCCGTTATATTGTTGTTGTGATGTAAATATGTATATGCATTATCTTGTTATAAGTGCATGATTGTTATTAGCAAATCTTGCGATATATTGGAGCATGTTGATATGGTATATATGCATGCTTGTTTCGTAATCTTGATATCTAATTGTTGATTCAAATGCTTATAGTTGCATAATACCTATGCTAGAGATAAACAGTAGTTGCGTATACCCTTAGTATAGGGTACCCAAAGGTGAACATTTTCTAAAACCGGGAGTCGATGTTCCCGTGTATATTATATATATTTATATATATATATATAAATATAGTTTTCAAAACTATTAATCGAATAAGGTTTATTCGATAACTTTATTTTTATTAATGAATATTACTTTGAATATTCATTCGAGGACTTATGACTCCGTTTATTCTATTTAATGAATATTATTTTGAATATTCATTCGGGGACTTATGACTCGGTTTATTTTATTTAATGAATATTATTTTGAATATTCATTCGAGGACTTATGACTCGGTTGATTTTATTTAATGAATATTATCTTGAATATTCATTCGAGGACTTATGACTCCGCTTAATTATTAAATAATATTCTTTATTTTATTAAAGAATAATGTTTCGATAATCAAACTTATTTTCGATTATTCAAATAAAGATCGTACTTGCGTATAAGTATATCTTTGGTGATTTATTATTCATTTCAAGTATGAGTTTTAAAACTTCTACTTCAATTATTTTTATAAAGATTATCCTTATGGGAATATTATTTAAATAATAATATTCAGATATTTTCTAATATATCGGGACTGATTTATTTCATTAAATCAGCATTACTCCAAACATTCTTAAAAATGTTTTCGAGTCTTCAAAATGATTTTTAAAAGATTAGAGCGGATCCCAAAACTCATTTTTATATTTAAGATCTTCATTTCGAAGGGGATTTAAATACTCACTCAAAACCTGGGGGGATCCGGCTCAGTGGTGTATTTTACATTCGCAACAAGGTTGTTGTTTTGAGAAAACATCTTGATTACTTGCCTATCATTCGGGAAGTAAGTTCATCTATTTGAGTCGGCATAAGCAACATGGGCTCAGTGGGCGTCCATGAAAGTGTAAGTGGCTCAGTGGGAGTCCATCAAATGCGTAAGTGGCTGAGTGGCAGTCCAACATAAGGTCCTATTGCGGTCAGGGTGATGACCAGTGGGGAATTCGTCCATCTACTAGTAGAAAAGGTTACTTATTGGTATCTTTGCCTGATTAGCAAGATATCAGGTTTATGCCAAGGTTTTCTCCTTTCCAAATTCATTGGATATTGCAACTCTGTTTATTATTTTCATAACAGAGGTTTTAAAGGAGTGTATGAAATGTATATATATAGGTGCATATATATATATCGGGACTTAATGAAGTATCTCGTAACTTCATTATTTATAATGATATTTCAAGGATTGAATCTATTCAAGTCTTATCTTGTAGTCTCATCTATGTGATGAACTTTTAAAACTGATTATAACTTGAACGGTGGTAGTTCAAGTAGTATTTGGGAAAGATATAATTATATTGGGGTATCTTGTAACTTCATCTTTTCAACTTATATCTGGTTATTGATTATCTTATGCATGACAAAGATTTTCAGAAAAATGTTGAGACAAGGTTAGATATATGAGATCACCTTGCAACGATATTTTTATACAGTTATAAACTGGAACTCTGTGTATATTATACAGGTCAGAGGATTTCAAAGATTGTAAAAAGTATATATGTACATATACTGAATATTTTGCGACTTGGTCGCATAAGAGATCAAACTTGGTTCATTTCTTTTGACCAAGACTTTCACGAGTACTATGAGAATGCTCACATATTGTTAATCATTCTACATATTATTTTGGTGGGCTTGTTGCTCACCCTTGCTTTCTTCTTTCATCACACAACAATAGATAGACAAGATGAACAGGATCAAGCTCCCAATTCGCGAGTAGATAGGAAACGTTCCGCAGTTTCCTGTAGGCGTTGATGCCGTGTAGCTGAGGTAGGATCTACCAATAGGCTAGGCTTTCAAATTTCGATGTACCAGACTTATGTATATTTATGAATTGTAATGATGGCAAAGAATATGTAAATTATTCAGAATTTTTAAGGTGAAATGGTTTATAATTGTGGAATAAAATGACTTGTGTTATTTTTGGTATTCATCTCTGAGACTATAACTTGTGGTGTGTGTGTATATTGTGGGGTCACAGTGCGCAGTAGTTGGTTGACTGTTAAGATTAAGTATTGATAAAGGAAATGGAACTCGTGACAATCTGGATCCCCGACCCCGGATTTGGGGGTGTTACAGAAATGGTATCAGAGCTAAGCGTTATAAACCTCAGAGATGATGTGACGTTAAAATAATAAGTTCACTAAGATAATAAGAACTCTTGCCAAGTTCATAGTCGGGCTACCTAACGTAGTACTGACAGTTAAAACCCTTATGGGAACCCTTATAAATATCGTGATAGAAGCGTAGTTCGTTATCGTATATGTTAACGGGACTCCGAACCCTGAAGTTGAGGAGCAACAACGCGATGATGTTTTGTTACTAATTGGAGATCAGATTGTGGATCCGATAGAGCGTCCTAACGCAGGTGCGGATGATATTCATATTGAGGATGTAGCGGTTGAGGATGTTGTTCTAGAAGGGATTGTTGGTGAGGAGGATCCCGTGGAGGATCCTGACAAGAATAAATAAAGGACCATTGAGGAATTGATGACCATGGTTAGGGAAACTACCAGAGGTAGGATTGGCCGGTCACTACTGGAGGTTCGTTCAAGTTTGTAAAGATAGTAGCCCCTTTAACGCGGCTTACTCGTAAGACTGAGAAGTTCGAATGGACAGAGAAATGCGAGAACAACTTTTAAGAACTGAAGCAAAGGTCAGTGACGTCCCCTATGTTGGCGTTGCCGGATGGAAAATGAGATTTTGTGAAGTGTAGTGATGCTTCGCATAAGGAATTAGGGTGCTTCTTATACAACACAACAAGGTAATCGCGTACGCGTCAAGACAATTAAGGGAATATAAAATTCGATATCCCCACCCATGAGCTTGGGCTCGTGGCAATAGTTTTGCCCTGAAGATTGGAGGCACTACTTGTATGGAGAGAAGGGCGAGATTTACACAAGCCATAAGTGCTCTAGTACATTTTCACGCAGAAAGAGCTCAACATGCGCCAAATGAGGTGGTTAGAGCTAATCAAGGATTACGATTATGAGATTCGGTATCATCCAGGGAAAGCCAAAATGGTGGCTAATACCCTTAGTATAAAGGAGAAACTCAAGATAAAAATGTCTTTGGGAGAGTTGATAAGAGATTTTGAGAAAATGGAAATAGAAGTGAGGGTAACCGGAGCCGGTACCGAAACGCTGTTTGAGATTGCAAGACAGCCCGAATTATCAAAAAAGATTATATTGTGCCAAGAAAAAGTGATGAATGAAGGCAGAGAGTCAATGACTGGAGAAGAGATTAATACCAAGAAAGATGATAAGGGAATAACGAGGTATTGCTACAAAATTTGGGTTCCAAACGTTTAAAAGCTTAAGGACTGGATCTTAGATGAAATCCATAGCTCGAGGAATAAGGTTTAGGGCAAACCCTGAATGTGATAGTCAGGGAGGTTACCATTAAGAAGGAAGGAGCACATAACATAATGAAATGGAAAACAAGGATTTTAATGTATAAGATAACCCCAAGTATAGGAGAAGGATGAAATATTTCATACTAAGGAAACAGAAAGTCGAGTAAGGAAAGGAGACCCGAGACGGTACTCCTATACGGCAATTTATGGACCTGTCTAAAGAGAACTTAGACTATTATCCCCAACCACCACCTTGAGGAAACAATACGGTAGGAAATCCTTTCATGACCTTTAAGTCGCTAAGCTCTTAGAGTTCCAAGGAACAGGTTGACCCAGTCGAGGCAAGAGCCTGGCTAAAGGAAATATAGGAATCATTTGAGATTCTAAATGATGGATGAATCACAAAAGACTATTTTTGTCACTTACCCTCCTAAGAGAGAGACCACCCACTGGTAAAAGACCAAGAAAGGCACGGAGCAAGAGGTTATGATAAACTGATTAAAGTTCAGTCAATTGTTTTCGAGAAAGTAAATCCCAAGGTTATGAAGATAGTGTAAAAGCTTTAAGAGCCAGAACAAAGGCGGACGAATATGATGAATTATCAACCTAAGTTGTAAAAGTTGTCAAGATTCGTTCTGAGGACACTAATCCAGAATGACGGGATGTTTAAAATCAATGCTTATGTTGTGTTGGTTCATGTAATGGTTGTAATAGAAATGAAAATATGTTAGATATATTTGATAATGTCATGGCTAATATGATTTATGTTTAGTTTTCAGATCTTACTTAACAGGACAAATCAGTACTTAACTGGGAATCAATACTTATACTGGAAGTCAGGACTTAAGGATATCAGTACTTATATTATCAGGAGATAATCATCAGAAGTTGGATATCAGAACTTAAGTGCTGAAGGACAATCAGATAAGGATAGTAGCTGATCAAAGGAAAGAAGATCGAGATAAACATAAGAAGAGATATGCATGAAGAAGGAGTTCCGTGAAGAATGGAATACTTGGAAGAAAAGATATCTGATTGATATATTTTAGGAAGCAGAATTATATTCCATATCAATTAGCGATTATCTTGTAACTATGTAATATATAAACACAGACATAGGGTTTACACTATAAGTGTTATCATATTCGAGAAGATTATTCATTGTAACCCTAACAGCTCTCGTGATATTTGTTCATCACTGAGAGGTAACAGTTCCATACTGTAACAGAGTTTATTGTTTCAATAAAGTTTGTTTTCTGTTACTTAAGATATTAAAGTTCGATTTGATTGTATTTTACACTGTATTCACCCCTCTACAGTGTGTGTGACCTAACAAGTGGTATCAGAGCCTATCTGTTAACACACATACAGTTAAAGATCCAAACACAATCATGTCTGACACAGAAACTCCAACTAAGCCTACCAAAACTGAAGAACCTCCAAAGACACAAATCCAAAGCCGGTATGAAACCATCAAAGTTCCCATACTGAGACCATCTGAATATGCCATATTGAAGGTGAGGATGACCATGTTTTTGGAAGCTACAGATCCAGAATATCTTGATAGAATCAAGGAAGGGCCTCACAAACCA